>NC_069500.1:976915911-977145911 GCF_027579735.1 Bombina bombina | reverse complement strand
GAAGAGTACTCATGGTAAAAATTAAGTTAATTCAAATGAACACTCATCCTGCAATTATAGGACTAGATTTAGATTATATTTGATTGGTAAGCTTTATCAATGTTTTGTTCACATTTCCAACTCTATAGACTTTAGCATAGCATTGGTAAAACTTACCAGTCAAATGTAATTTAGCCCATAGTGTTGTTCCCCATGATTAAACAGTGCACTGTTCTATTTTTACTATTTTTCTATTTTTTACTGTATTACACTTTTGGTTGGTTGTGATTTTATATTGTTATTTGTTATTAATATATTTTATTGTAATATTTTTATTTATAAACATGTTCTGTGAACTTTATGACAAATAAAACTGTTTTATTATTTCATAATGTCTTTTAAGTTACAGTCCTTCATAATTATAAAGAAGGAATCTTAACTAATTAGTCTGTATTGTGCTTGGTTAACTGTCACATGACAATAAAAAAAAAAAATATTGGTAATTGGTATCGGCGAGTATTTGAAAACAAGTATCGGTACTTGTAATCGATCTTAAAAAAATGGTATCGGTGCAACCCTATTTTCTACCAAAGACTGCTTCTGAAGAAGCAAATGGATCAAAACGGTAGAATTTAGTAAATGTACGCAAAGAGGACCAAGTTGCTGCTTTGCAAATCTGATCAACTGAAGCTTCATTCTTAAAAGCCCACAAAGTGGAGACTGATCTAGTAGAAAGAGCTGTAATTCTCTGAGGCGGGGCCTGACCCGACTCCAAATAAGCTTGAAAAATCAAAAGCTTTAAACAAGAAGCCAAGGAAATAGCAGAGGCCTTCTGACCTTTGCCAGGACCAGAAAAACATAATTTATGTAAGAACTTACCTGATAAATTCATTTCTTTCATATTAGCAAGAGTCCATGAGCTAGTGACGTATGGGATATACATTCCTACCAGGAGGGGCAAAGTTTCCCAAACCTTAAAATGCCTAAGGTTGTTAGAATTCTCAACCTTAGGTAAAAAATTCAAAAGAAGTTCGCAGCACCGCCCTATCCTGATGAAAAATCAGAAAATGAGACTCACAAGAAGAGCAGATAAATCAGAGACTCTTCTGGCAGAAGAGATGGCCAAAAAAAAAACAACAAAACTTTCCAAGAAAGTAATATAACGAACAAAGAATGCATGGGTTCAAAAGGAGGAGCTTGAAAAGCCCCCAGAACCAAATTCAAACTCCAAGGAGGAGAAATTGACTTAATGACAGGTTTTATACGAACCAAAGCTTGTACAAAACAATGAAATATCAGGAAGATTAGCAATCCTTCTGTGAAAAAAGAACAGAAAGAGCAGAAATTTGTCCTTTCAAGGAACTTGCGGACAAACCTTTATCTAAACCATCCAGAAGAAACTGAAAAATTCTCGGTATTCAAAAAGAATGCCAAGAAAAAATGATGAGAAAGACATTAAGAAATATAAGTCTTCCAGACTCTATAATATATCTCTCTAGATACAGATTTATGAGCCTGTCACATAGTATTAATCACAGAGTCAGAGAAACCTTCTTTGACCAGGAATCAAGCGTTCAGACTCCATACCTTAAAATTTAAGGATTTGAGATCCTGATGGAAAAAAGGACCTTGCGACAGAAAGTCTGGTCTTAACGGAAGAGTCCACAGCTGGCAAGAGGCCATCCGGACAAGATCCGCATACCAAAACCTGTGAGGCCATGCTGGAGCTACCAGCAGGACAAACGAGCATTCCTTAAGAATCTTGGAGAATACTCTTGGAAGAAGAACTAGAGGCGGAAAGATATAGGCAGGATGATACTTCCAAGGAAGTGATAATGTATCCACTGCTTCCGCCCGAGGATCCCGGGATCTGGACAGATACCAGGGAAGTTTCTTGTTTAGATGAGAAGCTATCAGATCCATTTCTGGGAGTTCCCACATTTGAACAATTTGAAGAAATACCTCTGGGTGAAGAGACCATTCGCCCGGATGCAACGTTTGGCGACTGAGATAATCCGCTTCCCAATTGTCTTTCATAGCCAGAGGACTGTGAGTCCCTCCTTGACGATTGATGTATGCCACAGTTGTGACATTGTCTATCTGAAAACAAATGAACAACTCTCTCTTCAGAAGAGGCCAAGACTGAAGAGCTCTGAAAATTGCACGGAGTTCAAAATATTGATCGGTAATCTCACCTCCTGAGATTCCCAAACCCCTTGTGCCGTCAGAGACCCCCACACAGCTCCCCAACCTGTAAGACTTGCATCTATTGAGATTATAGGCCAGGTCGGAAGAACAAAGAAGCCCCCTGAACTAAACGATGGTGAACTGTCCACCATGTCAGAGAGTGTCGTATAATCGGTTTAAAGATATTAATTGAGATATCTTTTGTGTAATCCCTGCACCACTGGTTCAGCATACAGAGCTGAAGAGGTCGCATGTGAAAACGAGCAAAGGAGATCGCATCCGATGCGGCAGTCCTAAGACCTAAAATTTCCATGCATAAGACTACCAAAGGGAATGATTGTGACTGAAGGTTTTGATAAGCTGATATCAATGTTAAACTTCTCTTATCTGACAAGGACAGAATCATAGACACTGAATCTATCTGGAAACCTAAAAAGGTTACCCTTGTCTGAGGAAACAATGAACTGAATGGTAAATTGATCCTCCAACCATGATCTTGAAGAAACAACACAAGTCGATTCGTATGAGATTCTGCGAAAATGTGAAGACCGAGCAAGTACCAAGATATCGTCCAAATAAGGAAATACCAAAACCCTGTTCTCTGATTACAGACAGAAGGGCACCGAGAACCTTTGAAAAAAATTCTTGGAGCTGACGCTAGGCCAAACAGTAGAGCCACAAAACTGGTAATGCTTGTCTAAAAAGAGAATCTCAGAAACTAAAAGTGATCTGGATGAATCGGAATATGCAGATATACATCCTGTAAATCTATTGTAGACATATAATGCCCTTGCTAAACAAAAGGCAGGATAGTCCTACAGTTACCATCTTGAATGTTGGTATCCTTACATAACGATTCAATATAGATAGATCCGGAACTGGTCTGAAGGAATTGACCTTCTTTGGTACAATGAAGAGATAGAATAAAACCCCAGCCCCTGTTCCAGAACTGGAACTGGCATAATTACTCCAGCCAACTCTAGATCTGAAACACATTTCAGAAATGCTGAGCCTTTGCTGTGTTTACTGGGACACGGGAAAGAAAAAAATCTCTTTGCAGGAGGCCTTAACTTGAAGCCAATTCTGTACCTTTCTGAAACAATGTTCTGAAACCAGAGATTGTGAACGGAATTGATCCAAATTTCCTTGAAGAAAACGTAAACTGCCCCATACCAGCTGAGCTGGAATGAGGGCCGCACCTTCATGGGTATTTAGGAGCTGGCTATAGGTTTCTATAAGGCTTGGATATATTCCAAACTGGAAATGGTTTCCAAACTGATACCGCTTCTGAGGATGAAGGATCAGGCTTTTGTTCTTTGTTGTGAGGAAAGGAACGAAAATGATTATTAGACCTAAATTTACCTTAGATTTTTAATCCTTTGGTAAAAAAATTCCCTTCCCTCCAGTAACAGTTGAGATAATAGAATCCAACTGAAAATTGAATAATTTATTACCCTGGAAAGAAAGGGAAAGCAAAGTTGACTTAGAAGACATATCAGCATTCCAAGTTTTAAGCCATAAAGCTTTTCTAGCTAAAATAGCTAGAGACATATACCTGACATCAACTCTAATGATATCAAAAGATGGTATCACAAATAAAATTATTAGCATGTTATAGAATAATAATAATGCTATAAAATTATGATATGTTACTAGTTGCGCTAAAGCTTCTAACCAAAAAGTTGAAGCTGCAGCAACATCCGCTAAGGAATAGTAGTACGTTTAGCAGGAGTAGAGACAGCCCCATTAACCTTAGGGATTTTGTCCCAAAACTCTAATCTGTCAGATGGCACAGGATATAATTGCTTAAACGTTTAGAAGGAGTAAATGAATTACCCAAATTATTCCATTCCCTGGAAATAACTTCAGAAATAGCATCAGGGAGAGAAAACACTTCTGGAATAACTACAGGAGATTTAAAAACCTTATTTAAACGTTTAGATTTAGTATCAAGAAGACCAGAATCCTCTATTTCTAATGCAATTAATACTTCTTTAAGTAAAGAACGAATAAATTCCATCTTGAACAAATACAAAGATTTATCAGCATCAACCTCTGAGACAGAAACCTCTGAACCAGAAGAACCATTATCAGTATCAGAATGATGATGTTCATTTAAAAATTCATCTGAAAAAAGAGAAGTTTTAAAAGACTTTTATGTATACTAGAAGGAGAAATAACAGACATAGCCTTCTTAATGGATTTAAAAAATAAAATCTCTTATGTTATCAGGAACACTCTGAAAAACATAATTTATGTAAGAACTTACCTGATAAATTCATTTCTTTCATATTAGCAAGAGTCCATGAGTTAGTGACGTATGGGATATACATTCCTACCAGGAGGGGCAAAGTTTCCCAAACCTCAAAATGCCTATAAATACACCCCTCACCACACCCACAATTCAGTTTAACGAATAGCCAAGAAGTGGGGTGATAAACAAGTGCGAAAGCATATAAAATAAGGAATTGGAATAATTGTGCTTTATACAAAAATCATAACGACCACAAAAAAAGGGTGGGCCTCATGGACTCTTGCTAATATGAAAGAAATGAATTTATCAGGTAAGTTCTTACATAAATTATGTTTTCTTTCATGTAATTAGCAAGAGTCCATGAGCTAGTGACGTATGGGATAATGATTACCCAAGATGTGGATGTTTCCACACAAGAGTCACTAGAGAGGGAGGGATAAAATAAAGACAGCCAATTCCTGCTGAAAATAATCCACACCCAAAATAAAGTTTAATGAAAAACATAAGCAGAAGATTCAAACTGAAACCGCTGCCTGAAGTACTTTTCTACCAAAAACTGCTTCAGAAGAAGAAAATACATCAAAATGGTAGAATTTAGTAAAAGTATGCAAAGATGACCAAGTTGCTGCTTTGCAAATCTGATCAATCGAAGCTTCATTCCTAAACGCCCAGGAAGTAGAAACTGACCTAGTAGAATGAGCTGTAATCCTTTGAGGCGGAGTTTTACCCGACTCAACATAGGCAAGATGAATTAAAGATTTCAACCAAGATGCCAAAGAAATGGCAGAAGCTTTCTGGCCTTTTCTAGAACCGGAAAAGATAACAAATAAACTAGAAGTCTTTCGGAAAGACTTAGTAGCTTCAACATAATATTTCAAAGCTCTAACAACATCCAAAGAATGTAACGATTTCTCCTTAGAATTCTTAGGATTAGGACATAATGAAGGAACCACAATTTCTCTACTAATGTTATTGGAATTCACAACTTTAGGTAAAAATTCAAAAGAAGTTTGCAACACTGCCTTATCCTGATGAAAAATCAGAAAAGGAGACTCACAAGAAAGAGCAGATAATTCAGAAACTCTTCTGGCAGAAGAGATTGCCAAAAGGAACAAAACTTTCCAAGAAAGTAATTTAATGTCCAATGAATGCATAGGTTCAAACGGAGGAGCTTGAAGAGCCCCTAGAACCAAATTCAAACTCCAAAGAGGAGAAATTGACTTAATGACAGGTTTTATACGAACCAAAGCTTGTACAAAACAATGAATATCAGGAAGATTAGCAATCTTTCTGTGAAAAAGAACAGAAAGAGCAGAGATTTGTCCTTTCAAGGAACTTGCGGACAAACCTTTATCTAAACCATCCTGAAGAAACTGTAAAATTCTTGGAATTCTAAAAGAATGCCAAGAAAAATGATGAGAAAGACACCAAGAAATATAAGTCTTCCAGACTCTATAATATATCTCTCTGGATACAGATTTACGAGCCTGTAACATAGTATTAATCACAGAGTCAGAGAAACCTCTTTGACTAAGAATCAAGCGTTCAATCTCCATACCTTTAAATTTAAGGATTTGAGATCCTGATGGAAAAAAGGACCTTGCGACAGAAGGTCTGGTCATAGCGGAAGAGTCCACGGATGGCAAGAGGCCATCCGGACAAGATCCGCATACCAAAACCTGTGAGGCCATGCCGGAGCTACCAGCAGAACAAACGAGCATTCCTTCAGAATCTTGGAGATTACTCTTGGAAGAAGAACTAGAGGCGGAAAGATATAGGCAGGATGATACTTCCAAGGAAGTGATAATGCATCCACTGCCTCCGCCTGAGGATCCCGGGATCTGGACAGATACCTGGGAAGTTTCTTGTTTAGATGAGACGCCATCAGATCTATTTCTGGAAGCTCCCATATTTGAACAATCTGAAGAAATACCTCTGGGTGAAGAGACCATTCGCCCGGATGCAACGTTTGGCGACTGAGATAATCCGCTTCCCAATTGTCTATACCTGGGATATGAACCGCAGAGATTAGACAGGAGCTGGATTCCGCCCAAACCAGAATTCGAGATACTTCTTTCATAGCCAGAGGACTGTGAGTCCCTCCTTGATGATTGATGTATGCCACAGTTGTGACATTGTCTGTCTGAAAACAAATGAACGATTCTCTCTTCAGAAGAGGCCAAGACTGAAGAGCTCTGAAAATTGCACGGAGTTCCAAAATATTGATCGGTAATCTCACCTCCTGAGATTCCCAAACTCCTTGTGCCGTCAGAGATCCCCACACAGCTCCCCAACCTGTGAGACTTGCATCTGTTGAAATTACAGTCCAGGTCGGAAGCACAAAAGAAGCCCCCTGAATTAAACGATGGTGATCTGTCCACCACGTTAGAGAGTGTCGTACAATCGGTTTTAAAGATATTGAGATATCTTTGTGTAATCCCTGCACCATTGATTCAGCATACAGAGCTGAAGAGGTCGCATGTGAAAACGAGCAAAGGGGATCGCGTCCGATGCAGCAGTCATAAGACCTAGAATTTCCATGCATAAGGCTACCGAAGGGAATGATTGTGACTGAAGGTTTCGACAAGCTGAAAACAATTTTAGACGTCTCTTGTCTGTTAAAGACAGAGTCATGGACACTGAATCTATCTGGAAACACAGAAAAGTTACCCTTGTCTGAGGAATCAATGAACTTTTTGGTAAATTGATCCTCCAACCATGATCTTGAAGAAACAACACAAGTCGATTCGTATGAGATTCTGCTAAATGTAAAGACTGAGCAAGTACCAAGATATCGTCCAAATAAGGAAATACCACAATACCCTGTTCTCTGATTAGACAGAAGGGCACCGAGAACCTTTGTAAAAATTCTTGGAGCTGTAGCTAGGCCAAACGGCAGAGCCACAAACTGGTAATGCTTGTCCAGAAAAGAGAATCTCAGGAACTGATAATGATCTGGATGAATCGGAATATGCAGATAAGCATCCTGTAAATCTATTGTGGACATATAATGCCCTTGCTGAACAAAAGGCAAGATAGTCCTTACAGTTACCATTTTGAACGTTGGTATCCTTACATAACGATTCAATATTTTTAGATCCAGAACTGGTCTGAATGAATCTTCCTTCTTTGGGACAATGAATAGATTTGAATAAAACCCCAGACCTTTACTGGATTTACTGGGATGCGGGAGAGAAAAAAAAATCTTCTCACAGGAGGTCTTACTCTGAATACTATTCGGTACCCCTGAGAGACAATGCTCTGAATCCATTGATTTTGGACAGAATTTATCCAAACATTCGTGAAAAACCTTAATCTGCCCCCTACCAGCTGAGCTGGAATGAGGGCTGCACCTTCATGCGGATTTAGGGGCTGACTTTGGTTTCTTAAAAGGCTTGGCTTTATTCCAATTTGAGGAAGGTTTCCAATTGGAAACAGATCCCTTGGGAGAAGGATTAGGTTTTTGTTCCTTATTTTGACGAAAGGAACGAAAACAATTAGGAGCCTTAGATTTACCTTTAGATTTTTTATCCTGAGGCAAAAAAACTCCCTTCCCCCCAGTAACAGTTGAAATAATAGAATCCAACTGAGAACCAAATAAATTATTACCTTGGAAAGAAAGAGATAGTAATCTAGACTTAGATGTCATATCAGCATTCCAAGATTTAAGCCACAAAGCTCTTCTAGCTAAAGACATGGATCCAACATCATGTTGCAGTAAGCGAACAATGCTAGATAAGTCAGAATCCAATTCTTGTTGTGCTAAATTCTCCAACCAAAAAGTTGATGTAGCTGCAACATCAGCCAAAGAAATTGCAGGCCTAAGAAGATGACCTGAATATAAATAGGCTTTCCTTAGATAAGATTCAAGTTTCCTATCTAAAGGATCTTTAAAGGAAGTACTATCTTCCATAGGAATAGTGGTACGTTTTGCAAGAGTAGAAATAGCCCCATCAACTTTGGGGATCTTTTCCCAAAACTCTTTTACAATACATATATTTAGAACTTTATATTAATGCAAAAAGTGCCAAACCATAGCTGAAGTGTCTTAAGTAATAAAAACATACTTACCGAAAGACACCCATTCACATATAGCAGATAGCCAAACCAGTACTGAAACAGTTATCAGTAGAGGTAATGGTACATGAGAGTATATCGTCGATCTGAAAAGGGAGGTAGGAGATGAATCTCTACGACCGATAACAGAGAACCTATGAAATAGATCCCTGTGAGGAAAACCATTGCACTCAATAGGTGATACTCCCTTCACATCCCTCTGACATTCACTGTACTCTGAGAGGAATCGGGCTTCAAAATGCTGAGAAGCGCATGTCAACGTAGAAATCTTAGCACAAACTTACTTCACCACCTCCATAGGAGGCAAAGTTTGTAAAACTGAATTGTGGGTGTGGTGAGGGGTGTATTTATAGGCATTTTGAGGTTTGGGAAACTTTGCCCCTCCTGGTAGGATTGTATATCCCATACGTCACTAGCTCATTGACTCTTGCCAATTACATGAAAGAAATACCCTGGAATAAAAGATCCGCATAGAGGAATGATGGAAGCAGGAACCCACAGAATGTGTGACGATATCTAAAATGTTAAAGGCCAGAATAGGGCAATGAAATAAGTGTCTACATTTGAATTTGCACAAAATACTGGTTTCCAAGGTAATTTAGAGAGAGGATGAAGGGGACACTCTTCAGAATATTGTATGTGGTGGAATGGGTAGCTCTTCCCAACCGTCCACACCTGGAGTTATCAATGAAATGGCAGAATATAAAACTCAAGCATTAGATTTTCTGTACATCCACTTAAAAGGCAAGTCTTTATTGGTAAATTAATAATAATAATATATATATATATATATATCAGATAATAAAGAACAAAATAAGGAAATCGTGTCTCTCTTTAGACAATGGATATTATAAAACAGTACTGAATTTCACATCCTGTAATAAGATTAGTGTCATTGTGCTTCAATCTGGGCGACAGTAGCATTTTCATCTGCCAGCTGGATGCATTGCTCAACCATCAATTATTACTGTTCAAATGACAGTGACAAACTAAACAGATCAGCTTTACTTTGTAAGCTTAGAAGTCACTAGATAACAAAAACCCTCCTTTTGCTTCTAGTTTATCTTTACAGAAAATGGTTTCTAAAAAGGAAGTTTTGTATGGTTAGACCACTGAATACCAACAGTGCATGCTGTGGGAATATTATACTTTTGATGTATTTTGTGTTAACAGGATTATATATTTAGAAACAAAAACTTATGCAGATGTAATGCAGTTTTGCTAAATTTCTTTTGACAGCTTTGCAAGATTTCTATTGAATTTTATTATAATTTCAATTCAGATTCCATATTAATATTAAAGCGATATTAAACCCATTTTTTTCTATCATGATTCAGATAGACCACTGGTTTTCAAACCTGTCTTCAGGCCTCCCTAAAAGGCCAGATTTTGTGGATATCTGAACTGGAGCACAGGTGAAATAATCAGCTAATTAGTAAACATGGTTATTAACCATCTCTCACCCAAAGTGATCCTGAAAATCTGGCCTGTTGGGGAGGCCTGAGGACAGGTTTGAAAACCAGTGAGATAGAGAATACAATTTTAAACATTATCTAATTTGCTTAGTATCCTTTGTTGAAAAACATACCTAGGTAGGCTCAGGAGCTGGGAGCTACCTGTGGATTGGTGGCTGCACATATATTCATGTTGTCATTGGTTTACGGATGTGCTCAACTAGCTTCTAGTAGTGCATTTTTGCTCCTTTAAGAAAGGATACCAAGAGAATAAAGCAAAATTGATAATATTAGTAAATTGGAAAGTTGTTTAAATCTGTATCCTCTATTTGAAGCCTGAAATAAAAATGCAGTGTTTCATGTCCCTTTAAGAAAATTAGAAAGATCTAATTATACGAGATAATCTGAAACATCAAGCAACCGGCATAAACATGTTACTAAATCCTTCTTAAAGAAGTACAGGATTAACTGTGGGGTATATACGTAGGACATTGTAAAATGCAGAACTTTAGAAATCGGAATACATGCTGCAATGTGCTGTCCCAAAACAGATATTACCTATATATAGGGTTACAAACTTTTCAAGGAGATTAGGGAATAAACAAATTTCACGTAGGAAATTGACAAATTATACAGTAGTTCCTAAACCTACCCCCCCCCCCCTCCACTACTTTACAAATTTATACAGTTTGGTACAAAATTCTTTATACAAATCATCTTCATTCACACAGTCTAGCTCAATACATTCAAATCTGTGAACTCTATGGGGCCAATTTACTAAAGTGCGGACGGACATGATACGATGTAGCGTATCATGTCTGCCGCACATCGATAAATGCTGACAGCATTTATCACTGCACAAGCAGTTCTGGTGAACTGCTTGTGCAATGCCGCCCCCTGCAGATTCTTAGCCAATCGGCTGCTAGCAGGGGTGTCAATCAGCCCGATCATATAGGATCAGGCGGATTGAAGACCGCAGCCTCAGAGGCAGCGCACAAGTTATGGAGCAGCTGTCTTTAGACCGCTGCTTCATAACTACTATTTCCGTCCTGAAGGCGGAAACTGGGGCATCAAGCTTGATAATTCGGCCCCTATCTCTCATTTAAAGGGATATGAAACCCAAACATTTTCATTTGTGATTCAGACAGAGCATATCAGTTTTTAAAAAAAAAAAAAAAGTTTCCAATTTACTTCTATTATCAAATTTGCTTTATTCCCATGATAGTGCTCAAGAAATGGGCTGGCCCCTAAGCTTAGGTCGCTGCTTTTCAATAAAATATACCAAGAAAAAGAAGAAAAATTCATAATAGAAGTAAATTAGAAAGTTGTTTAAAATTGCATGCTCTATCTGAATCATGAAATAAAATATTTGGGTTTCATATTCCTTTAAGGTACAGTGGAAGTAAAGACGGTAAACTGTCAGATACATCAAAATGTAAAAAATAAGGGAGAAAAATGTTCTAAGAGCAGATAAATTAGGGTATTGGGGGACAGTAAAAATGTTTGGTCAAGTAAGGGAGATACCTGAAAATAAGGGTGGGTTGGTAGCCCTAGCTTTGGGCAAGATTACATATGTGGTGTTGCCCGCAAAAGCCAGCGATGCCGGTTTTTACACGTTTTTGGTATCACATATACGGCGCCACATATAAATGCGGTGCATATATTTCACCCGTCACCCGCAATTTTTACTCCCATAAGCTAACATAGAATCGCATCGCAAAACGGTATCACATATTCAGCGCAAGGACTTACACAGCGAAAATGGAGCCATTTTACTCCATTTTCACCTTGCCACACATAGGCAGGCGCAGCAAGCCTTACGCTGAAAATGGGAGCACCGTAACTCCCGTAACTGCTTGAAAATATTAATTAACACCTGCATGTGCAATATCTACCTGTCAACCGCAATCTCCCATGCAATAACTAAAAAAGTATATTTACCCCTAATCCGCCATTAAACCACATAGCAATAAACCTAATAAAACTATTAGCCCACATTGCAATAAACCTAATAAAACTATTAACCCCTAATCCGCCATCAACCCATCGTAAAAGAGCTGAATGCCCTTTTAAGGGCAATGCCCATACAAATGCCCCTTAAGGGGCAATGGGTAGTTAAGGATTTTTGTGTTAGCTTTTTTTATTTTGGGGTGTTTGTTGGGTGGTGGGTTTTACTGTTAAAGGGGGGACTTAGTATTTTTTAAGGAAAAGAGCTGTTTAACTTAGGGCAATGCCCTACAAAAGGCCCATTTTAAGGGATATTGGTAGTTTAGTATTAGATTAGGGGGTGTTTTTATTCTGGGGGGCTTTTTTATTTTCATAGGGATTAGGTTTAATTTTTGATAATTTGGTTTAATATTTTATGTAATGTTAGACTTATTTTTTGTAATCTTAGATTAATTTAATTTTAGATTTTTTTATTTTTAAGTAATATTAGCTTTTTTATTTCAATTGTAACTTAGTATCGTTTAATTTAGGTAATTGTGGTTAATTTAGGGGGTGTTAGGTTATGGGGCTTAGTAAATTAGTTATTTGCGTTGTGGGGTTTGGTGGATTAGGGGTTAATAGATTTAGGGGCAATGGGTAGTTTAGGTTTTTTTAGTGTTAGCTTTATTTATTTTGGGAGGTTTGGTGGGTTTTACTGTTGGGGGGGGGACGTAGAATTTCTTTAAATGCAAAAGCGCTGTTTAATTTAGGGCAATGCCCTACAAAAAAAAGCCCTTTTAAGCGCTATTGGTAGTTTAGCATTAGATTAGGGGGTGTTTTTATTTTTGGGGGGTTATTTTCATAGGGATTAGGTTTAATGTTTTTATTTTGGATAATTTTGTTTATTATTTTCTGTAATGTTAGACTTTTATTTTTGGCAATTTTAGATTAATTTATTTTAATTTAATTTTAGGTTTATTTTTTTTAAGTACTGTTAGGATTTTTTTATTTTAATTGTAATTTAGTATTTTATTATTATTTTATGTAATTTGAGGTTAATTTAGTGGGTGTTAGGTTAGGGGACTTAGTAATTAAATTAGTTATTTGCATTGTGGGGGTTTGGTGGATTAGGGGTTAATAGATTTATAAGGTTTGTTGTGATGTGGGTTAATGGCGGATTAGGGGTTAATACATTTATTAGGTAGTTTTCCATGTTGGGTTGGCAGATTAAGGGGTTAATACTTTTACTAGGTAGATCGCAATGTGGGTGAACGGCGGTTTAGGGGTTCAAATTTTAATTAGGCATATTGTGTTGTGGGGGGTTGTCGGCTTAGGGGTTAATATATTTGTTATTAGTTCCAATATGGGGGTGATGGTGGATATAGGGGTTTTACATGTCAGGTTTATTTTTGGGAGGCGGGTTGGACTTTTACGAGAGATTTGATATATTTTTTTTATTATTATTTTCTTAGGCGCCGGCAGTTTCTAAAGTGCCGTTAGTCACTGGCGACTTCAGAAGTTTGTATTTACGCTCATTTCTGGACATCGCTAGTTTATCCAACTTACGGCACTTTATGAACTGCCGGTGCCGTATATGTGATACCCCGATGTGTGAGGTGAAATTACGGGCGGCGCGGGTTTCAGCAGTTACGCTGAAGCCCGCGCCGTATATGTAATCTCGCCCTATATGTTTACCCCTTTGGAGGTGTTAAAACACATAGTTAGCAAGGGACAGTAAAGGGACATGAAATCCAAAATGTTTGTCATGATTGAGAGAACGCATACAATTTAAAAAAAAAAAAATCCAATTTACTTTCATGATCAAATTGACTCTTGGCATCCTTTGTTGAAAAGCAGGCAAGTAGGCTATGGAGTGTGCACGTATCTACGGCACTATATGACAGCAGTTTTAAATGAATATTTTATTACAATGTTATACTTTTCCAAGATCACTAGATGACAGCAGTTTTTGCTGTCATGTAGTACTTCTGACACGTGGACTGAAGTATACTCTTCAACAAAGAATACCATGAGAGCAAAAGCAGATCTGATAACAGAAGTACATTTTAAGCAGGGTATGCTATGTCTGAATAAAAAAAGAAAAATGTTGGGCTTCAGGTCTCTAACAAATTACAGCATTCATTTTTGTATTCTAAAAATCCTTTAATATACAAAGCTGGAGAGAGAATGATTTTGCAGACTTAATCCAATCTATTAAAATTGCACTACAGTAACGGTACAATATGTCCCTGAATAAATGCACTATGCAAATGAAATGTGTGTCCTCTTAATACAAAAGATTTATGGGAGTCTGGTGGACAAGGGGAACTTTATATCCTAAATAGAACAGTATTAAAATGAGTTTCCTGTAACTTGAAATTAAAGGATATAGATGTAGTTGTTTACTAGCTGCACCGTGGGATAGCAGTTTTTAGTTGGTTGGCACTCATTGAAATTTAAACTTTTTTTAGTGAGGCTTCTACCCAAAAAACTTTTTTTTTTTTTTTTTTTTAGTGGACAAAGTATTTTTAGGAAAAAAAAAAAAAAAAAAATCTGTTATGGAACAAATAAAGTTTAGTTTACAAACAGAACAAAAAAAGGCTAGTTGTTGCAGCCAGGTAAACAATCATTTGACAGTGAACACCCTTATTTCAATGGTGGGTGGGAACTCACTTTTCCAAACGAAGGGTCTCAAGACACATTTATGGACATAGGGTAATTAAGGTCTCTTAAAAAAAAAAAAAAATTTTAAGACAATCAGCTGGACAGACATGGGACCCCTCATTTCACAGATGAGGATTAGTACTTTAAAATTAAAGTTATATGTTTTTTTTTTGGGGGGGGGGGGGGTCATAGGGGAAACGCTACTCCCCTGTTCCATATGCTTCCCTCTTTAACACTAGTGGTCACATACCCCTCCAATTAAGTCAGAGGTAAAAGTTTAATAATGAATGGGAGATAAGGGCTTCATAGAGCCTCCTCCCGTTCAGGTCAACGGCCCTTTAAAATGATTTTAACCCTTTCTATGCCATCCTAACTGTGCCGGGCTTTAGAGCCTTTTAGATGGCATGGAACTTCCTAGAGGTTTGGCTGTACTGAAGTCAAAGGTGCTTCCTGAATGGGATCATGTTAGTAAGACCTCCCATCATTGAAATCACACTATCGCATGAACGATTGTGTGATTTCAATTTGTTTACATCGTAACTACATCGTCAGGAAAGGGTTAAACAACTTTCCAATTTACTTCCATTAACAAAATGTGCACAGTCTTTTTATATTCATACTTTTTGAGTCACCAGCTCCTACTGAGCATGTGCAAGAATTCACAGAATATAGGTATATGCATTAGTGATTGGCATAACTTTAAATTTGCCAGAAAAAAATAAATAATCTACTACTCATTTAAAAAGGGCAGACTAAGTGCTATTGTATTGTCTTTTTATCATGCATCTGTTGATTAAGCAAATCTACTGTATTTACTGGTCCTTTAAGCGCTACTGCAGGTGGCTGTTGTTTAAGAGGTCTTGGGGCTGTGATATGGATTTTTACCCCCCCAACAAGAAAAACCCTGCACAATCGGGGATTGTTTTGTTTGGATGTGATGCAGTGCCAGGGTTTCCAGGGTCTGGATGTCGTCCTCCTCTAATCAGTTTGTTAAAAACAAATTTTTTTCCAGGACCTTGAGAGAAACAAGCAGATTAACGAGAATATTGAGTTACAAGACTATTATAAAATTGCTATAAAAAAGGATGAGATTTTTTTTAACTATATTTTAATTGCATTACATTATTGTCTTCTTTCACCATCACTTGCATATATACCTGTGAGTGACAACTCTTCAAAAAGGTTAAACTGGTCAAGAGCTGAACAGAGCTATTGAACCAATCAGGTCTACATATGTGCATAGCCTCCAGTCACCAGCCATGTTTAGCTCAGGATTGGTAGAGCACTGGCAATACACAGCAGACTTAACTCTATTGCATTAGAGCATTTTGTTCTTGCAATGTTATGTCCCTTTAAAGTTTGCCTTCTGGGAACTTGTAAAGAAGATCCCTCTGAGGAATATTTCATATTACCACAAAGTCTTTGTGATGGCCTGTAGGTTGCTTGCACAGATATGGATATCTGAAGACCTCCTAGTTTTAAAGGGATATGAAGCCAAAATATTTTCTTTTGTGATTCAGACAGAAAATACCATTTAAAAAAAAGTTTGCAGTTTACTTCTATTCTCAAATTTGCTTCGGTCCCATGTTTGTATGTGTTGAAGAGATACCTAGGTAGGCATCTGGAGCACTACATGACAGGAAATAGTACTGCCATCTAGTGCTCTTGCAAATGGATAACTCCAATCTCCAAGATTATTTGCTTGGTATCCTTTATTGAAAACATACTTAGGTAGACTCAGGAGCTACTTGCTGATTGATGGCTGCACATATATGCATGTTATTGGTTTACAGATGTGTTCAGCTACCTCCCAGTAGGATATTTTTGCTCCTTAAAGAAAGGATACCAAGAGAAAGAAGACAATTTGATAATGGAAGTAAAAAAGAAAGTTAAAATGACATGTTCTAGCTGAATCATGAAAAAACAGAATTTATGCTTACCTGATAAATTACTTTCTCTTACAGGTGTATTCAGTCCACGGATTCATCCTTACTTGTGGGATATTCTCAATCCCTACAGGAAGTGGCAAAGAGAGCACACAGCAAAGCTGTCCATATAGCTCCCCTCAGGCTCCGCCCCTCCCAGTCATTCGACCGACGGTTAGGAGAAAAAGGAGAACCATAGGGTGCAGTGGTGACTGTAGTTATTGTAAATTAAATTTGAACCCGACTTAAATCAGGGCGGGCCATGGACTGAATACACCTGTAAGAGAAAGTAATTTATCAGGTAAGCATAAATTCTGTTTTCTCTTACTTGGTGTATTCAGTCCACGGATTCATCCTTACTTGTGGGATACCAATACCAAAGCAATAGGACACGGATGAAGGGAGGGAACAAGTCAGGTAACCTAAACGGAAGGCACCACTGCTTGCAAAACCTCTCTCCCAAAAATAGCCTCCGAAGAAGCAAAAGTATCAAATTTGTAAAATTTGGCGAATGTATGCAGTGAAGACCAAGTCGCTGCCTTACAAATCTGTTCAACAGAAGCCTCATTCTTGAAAGCCCATGTGGAAGCCACAGCTCTGGTGGAATGAGCTGTAATTTGTTCAGGAGGCTGCTTTCCAGCAGTCTCATAAACCAATCTGATGATGCTTTTCAGCCAGAAGGAAAAAGAGGTAGCAGTCGCTTTCTGACCTCTCCTCTTACCAGAATAGACAACAAACAAGGATGATGTTTGTCTGAAATCTTTAGTTGCTTTTAAATTGAATTTTATAGCACGAACCACATCAAGATTGTGCAACAGTCGTTCCGTCTTAGAAACTGGATTAGGGCACAGAGAAGGAACAATGATTTCCTGGTTAATATTCTTATTAGAAACCACCTTTGGAAGGAAACCAGGTTTAGTATGCAAAACAACCTTATCTGCATGGAACACCAGATAGGGTGAATTACACTGTAAAGCAGACAATTTTGAAACAGCTACTAAAAACAAAACTTTCCAAGATAATAACTTAATATCTATGGAATGCAAAGGTTCAAACGGAACCCCTTGAAGAACTGAAAGAACTAAATTTAGACTCCATGGAGGAGCCACAGGTCTGTAGACAGGCTTGATTCTAACTAGGGCCTGTGCAAACGCCTGAACGTCTGGTACAGCTGCCAGACGCTTGTGTAACAGGATAGACAGAGCAGAGATTTGTCCCTTTAAGGAACTAGCTGACAGACCTTTCTCCAAACCTTCTTGGAGAAAAGACAATATCCTTGGAATCCTAACCTTACTCCACGAGTAACCCTTGGATTCACACCAACAAAGATATTTCCGCCATATCTTATGGTAAATTTTCCTAGTGACAGGCTTTCTGGCCTGTATCAGAGAGTCTATAACTGATTCAGAGAAACCCCGCTTAGCTAGGATTAAGCGTTCAATCTCCAAGCAGTCAGTTGCAGAGAAACTAGATTTGGATGCTTGAAAGGACCTTGGATTAGAAGATCCTGCCTCGATGGCAGTTTCCATGGTGGGACCGATGACATGTCCACTAGGTCTGCATACCAAGTCCTGCGTGGCCACGCAGGCGCTATCAGAATTACCGAAGCCTTCTCCTGTTTGATTCTGGCTATTAGCCGAGGGAGAAGAGGAATCGGTGGAAAGACATAAGCTAGACTGAATGACCAAGGCGCTGTTAATGCATCTATCAATGCCGCCTTGGGATCCCTTGATCTGGATCCGTAAAGGGTAAGTTTGGTGTTCTGACGGGACGCCATCAGATCCAACTCTGGAATGCCCCAAAGCTGGGTCAGCTGAGCAAAAACCTCCGGGTGGAGTTCCCACTTCCCCGGATGGAAAGTCTGACGACTTAGAAAATCCGCATCCCAGTTGTCTACCCCTGGGATGTGAATTCCAGATAGATGGCAGGAGTGATCCTCCGCCCATTTGATAATCTTGGATACTTCCTTCATCGCTAGGTTACTCTTTGTTCCTCCCTGATGACTGATGTACGCTACAGTCATGATGTTGTCCGACTGAAATCTGATGAATTTGGCCTCTGCTAGCTGAGGCCACGCCTGGAGCGTATTGAATATCGCTCTCAGCTCCAAAAGGTTTATCGGGAGAAGAGATTCTTCCAAAGACCATAGTCCCTGAGCCTTCAGGGAGTTCCAGACCGCACCCCAGCCTACCAGACTGGCATCGGTCGTGACAATGATCCACTCCGGTCTGCGGAAACTCATTCCCTGAGACAGGTGATCTAGAGACAACCACCAGAGAAGAGAGTCTCTGGTTTTCTGATCCATTTGAATTTGAGGAGACAAATCTGCGTAATCTCCATTCCACTGTTTGAGCATGCACAGCTGCAGTGGTCTGAGATGGATTCGGGTGAAAGGGACTACGTCCATTGCCGCAACCATTAAACCAATTACTTCCATGCACTGAGCCACGGAAGGCCGAGGAATGGAATGAAGAACTTGGCAAGTATTCAACAGTTTCGACTTCCTGGCCTCTGTCAGAAAGATTTTCATTTCTACCGAGTCTATTAGTGTTCCCAGAAAGGGAACCCTTGTGAGCGGGGACAGAGAACTCTTTTCTACGTTCACCTTCCACCCGTGAGACCTTAGAAAGGCCAGAACTATGTCCGTATGAGCCTTGGATCTGTGAAAGGACGACGCCTGTATTAATATGTCTTCTAGGTAAGGTGCTACTGCAATGCCCCGCGGTCTTAGTACCGCTAGAAAGGACCCTAGCACCTTTGTGAAAATTCTGGGAGCGGTGGCCAACCCGAAAGGAAGGGCCACGAACTGGTAATGTTTGTCCAGAAAGGCGAACCTTAGGAACTGATGGTGATCTTTGTGGCTAGGAATATGTAGGTACGCATCCTTTAGATCCACGGTAGTCATATATTGACCCTCCTGGATCATCGGCAAGATTGTCCGAATGGTTTCCATCTTGAAAGACGGAACTCTTAGGAATTTGTTTAGAATTTTTAGGTCCAGGATTGGCCTGAAAGTTCCCTCCTTTTTGGGAACTACGAACAGGTTTGAGTAAAAGCCCAGTCCTTGTTCTGCAATAGGAACTGGGTGTATCACTCCCATTTTTAGAAGATCTTCTACACAGCGTAAGAACGCCTGTTTCTTTATTTGGTCTGAAGACAAATGAGAAATGTGGAGCCTTCCCCTTGGGGGAGAATCCTTGAATTCTAGAAGGTACCCCTGAGCAACTATTTCTAATGCCCAGGGATCTGGAACATCTCTCGCCCAGGCCTGAGCAAAGAGAGAAAATCTGCCCCCTACTAGATCCGATCCCGGATCGGGGGCTACCCCTTCATGCTGTCTTGGTAGCAGGAGCAGGCTTCTTGGCCTGTTTACCCTTATTCCAGCCCTGCAAGGGTTTACAGGTTGCTTTGGGCTGGGAAGCGTTATCTTGCTTTGCGGCAGCAGAGGTAGTGGCAGGTCCGCTCCGGAAGTTGCGAAAGGAGCGAAAATTAGCCTTGTTTTTGGCCTTAAACGGCCTATCTTGTGGAAGGGCATGGCCCTTGCCCCCAGTGATATCCGAAATAATTTCTTTCAGCTCTGGGCCAAATAGGGTCTTCCCCTTGAAGGGAATATTTAACAGTTTCATTTTGGACGACACATCGGCCGACCATGATTTGAGCCAAAGCGCTCTTCGCGCCATGATGGCAAAACTTGAATTTTTCGCCGCTAGCTTAGCTAATTGGAGAGCGGCATCAGTGATAAAAGAATTAGCCAGCTTTAGAGCATGAATTCTATCCATGACCTCATCGTATGAAGTCTCCCTTTGGAGCGATTCCTCCAAAGCTTTGAACCAAAAAGCCGCTGCAGTAGTTACTGGAATAATGCAGGCAATTGGTTGAAGAAGAAAACCTTGCTGAACAAAAATTTTCTTCAGCAATCCTTCCAATTTTTTATCCATAGGATCTTTGAAAGCACAACTGTCCTCTATTGGTATAGTTGTACGTTTAGCAAGTGTTGAAACAGCCCCCTCTACCTTAGGGACCGTCTGCCACGTGTCCCGTCTGGGGTCGTTTATGGGGAACATTTTCTTAAAGATAGGTGGGGGAACAAAGGGTACACCTGGTCTCTCCCACTCCTTAGTCACAATATCCGCCACCCTCTTTGGGATCGGAAATGCCTCAGTGTATACAGGGACATCTAAAAACCTGTCCATTTTACACAATTTTTCAGGGACCACCATGGGGTCACAATCATCCAGCGTAGCTAAAACCTCCTTAAGCAGGACGCGGAGGTGTTCCAGCTTAAATTTAAACGCTAAG
This sequence comes from Bombina bombina, assembly GCF_027579735.1. NCBI lineage: Eukaryota > Metazoa > Chordata > Amphibia > Anura > Bombinatoridae > Bombina > Bombina bombina. The sequence goes on along the minus strand of NC_069500.1, from coordinate 977,125,146 downwards.
GAATCTGACTCTGCCCGCTGAGAAACTTTTCCTGTGTCAGAAATTTCTCCCTCAGACAGACCTTCCCTCACTGCTACCTCTGAGTTTTGTGAGGGTACTACAGATAAATTATCCAAAGCTTCAGATTGCTCATCCTCTGTATTTAAAACTGAGCTATCGCGCTTTTGGAAAAACTGGCAGTTTGGATAAAAATGCTGCAAGGGAATTATCCAATACTGCTGCTAATTGTTGTAAAGTAATAGGGGCCAATGCGCTAGAGGTACTAGGCATCGCTTGCGCGGGCGTAACTGGTGTAGACACGTGGGGGGAGGAGGAAGGACTATCCTCATTACCCTCCGTTAAGGAATCATCTTGGGCAGCATTTTTAATTGTCACTGGATGATCTTTAAAATGCTTAGATGTTTTGGCACACTTTAAACATAAATGCAATGGGGGTACTGCCATGGCTTTTGAACATAAAGAACAAGGTCTATCTGAAGGCTCAGACATGTTTGACAGACTCAGACAACACTAAAATATCGAAAAAAATACTTTTTGAAAAAACGTTACTGTGTCTTTAAATAATAAAAAGCACACACTTTTTTACCAAATCATCAAAAAACATCCGATCTTAATGAAATTTTCACCACATGATCCTAATGCTTTGAAACGATTGCACACAAATTGTCAAATCAATTAACCCCTTAATGCCCAAACCGGAGCAAAATGAAGTAAACAACCGGTTTAACCCACTACAGTACGATGCCACAGTCTTTGCTGTGGCTTTACCTTCCTTTAGGGTTATTTGTAGGTGCAAATTAAGCCTCCCTGAAGTCCTCCTGTACTCTTAAGGCTCTACATGTGAAGCTGCATGGAGCTGTGTTGCAAATCAACTGCGCAATTGAGGAGCAAAATGAGGCCCCCTCCTTCATTACTCCAGAGTTATGGGGCCTTTCTGAGTCAGATTAGGTGTCTTACAAAATGCCAGGCATAATAAAGTCCCCAAAAAGTGTTTCCAACGTCTAAAATGCTTAATAAATATAAGATTACCTTAATAAAGTAATCGATTTAGCCCATCACAGTGTCTGTCAGTATTAAAGCCCTTAACTGAAGCCATCATTCTATACTGTGTCTCAGAAAATGGCTTACCTTCCCTCATGGGATTTCTGTCAGTCTTCTAGCACTACCAAGTCTTGTTAGAAAAAATGACTGAGCATACCTTAAGCAGTATAAGCCTGCAAACTGTTCCCCCCAACTGAAGTTCTCCGGTACTCAACAGTCCTGTGTGGGAACAGCAATGGATTTTAGTTACAACATGCTAAAATCTTTTTCCTCTCAGCAGAAATCTTCATCACTTTCTGCCTCAGAGTAAATAGTACAAACAGGCACTATTTAAAAATAACAAACTCTTGATTGAAGAAATAAAAACTACAAATCTAACACCACAAACTCTTTACCCTCCCGTGGAGATGCTACTTGTTAGAGCGGCAAAGAGAATGACTGGGGGGCGGAGCCTGAGGGGAGCTATATGGACAGCTTTGCTGTGTGCTCTCTTTGCCACTTCCTGTAGGGATTGAGAATATCCCACAAGTAAGGATGAATCCGTGGACTGAATACACCAAGTAAGAGAAACAAAGTGGGGCTTCATATCCCTTTAAGGTGCTGGCTATCTTTAATATAATAGCTCTTTAATTCATTATAAATGCCGTAAACCTGTTAATATGGAGTGTCAAGAGAAAGTTCAGAGCCTGGTAAGGATGGTTATGTGAGGTACAGAGCTGGCAGTAACACCAATACAGCAAGCTGTAAGGTACCTGGGCTTTGTTAGGTAAAGCTGGTCATGTGAGGTACAGAGCTGGCAGTAACACCTAGTAATACAGCAAGCTGTAAGGTACCTAGGCTTTGTTAGGTAAAGCCGGTTATGTGAGGTACAGAGCTGGCAGTAACACCAAATAATACAGCAAGCTGTAAGGTACCTGGGCTTTGTAAGGTAAAGCTGGTTATGTGAGGTACAGAGCTGGCAGTAACACCTAGTAATACAGCATGCTGTAAGGTACCTGGGCTTTGTTAGGTAAAGCTGGTTATGTGAGGTACAGAGCTGGCAGTAACACCTAGTAATACAGCAAGCTGTAAGGTACATGGGCTTTGTTAGGTAAAGCTAGTCATGTGAGGTACAGAATTGGCAGTAACACCTAGTAATACAGCAAGCTGTAAGGTACCTGGGCTTTGTAAGGTAAAGCTTCTCACTCAGGGTCAGATTACAAGTGGAGCGCTAATTAACATCAATTGCTCTAGAAGTGAACTTTATGAGTGTCGGGTTGCACTCGTATTATGAGTTGAAAGTAAAAAAGTCATCGCTCTTGCATTAACCTGACAAGTGCAAAAAGCCAAACTTACAATATCGCTAGCGCAATAACCTGTTCCCCCATAGAAGTCAATATGTATGTGTGTGTATATGTGTGTATGTATGTGTGTATGTATATGTGTGTATGTATACGTGTGTGTGTGTGTGTGTGTGTGCATATACATGGGGAACAGGTTAATATATATACCTAACACACCACTCTCACAAAATGAAAAAAAATGTATCTGAAGTATACACATGAAACAAAATTATAAATAATGTGAATAAAAAAAGATAAAGAAAATCAATCAAACAAGTAAAATATAAATGCAATCAATAAGTGGTGGTCCCCCAAAAGTCAATGTGCAAACATTTGTAACAAATAGACAGTGTTTTAAAAGAAAGTGGCATGTAACAAACCCCTAATGTCCAAAAAGTTAAAAAAATGTGCCAACACTGGTGCGAGACCATACAGATAGTACTTGTTGATACTGTAATCCCAAAAGTGGTGCCGCTCCCCAAGCAGGAGTAGTTTGGTAGAAACATTCCCTGGATGAACTAGACAAAAACAAAAAAACAAGAGACAAGGGGCAGTGCCTAGCTATCGAGCCAGATGGCTACACCTAGATAGACCTCTTAGGCCCCGTGGCGATAACGGAACACAAAAAAAAGGCATGTATCCCCAATGCTATCGATAACCTGCCAACATAAGATAGGGGGTTCCTCATTACACCTTCTGGAGGATCCCAGTATCTTCATCTGCTGTGCCAACTTCACAGCACTGGAATCCAGGCGCATCGCATCACACACTGCGGCCTAGAGCAACTAGGGAGAGGACAGCACACAGCGATCTCCACGGCAACCGACCTCACATCACACCAGCAGGGGGGGGGGTTCTTCACAGCACGGACCCCATCACATACCCTCACCGGACAACACGGTCACTACCGCTACCATACCACTGCCCACGTGGGTAGCCTATACTTCGAGCCGCACTGATCAGGCCGGCAACTCCATGCAGACATAGCCCACCAACGGGCCAACTGTTGAAAACAAGAGCCGGAGACACCAGTATACTACAGACCTGCACCTACAGATACCAGGCCTTATACACTGCCTCAGAAGACTCAGCCATAAACCCCTAAGTGGAGCACCACTTCCCACTAAATAGAGGCAAAGAACCACCTCATCTAACCAACATAAGCATACCAGGTTTTGTCTACACCCGCTGCATACACTCAGAAACAATGCCATATACAAAGCAGTGTTTTTTTCTGCTTCACTGAGGGCACCATAGGACACACAGTCACACCCTGGAAACAGGACAAGACCCAGCTAGCAGTTAACTGCCAACCTAACTCCCTGCTGCAGAGGAAACAATACCTTTCCTGCCTTAGCTGGACATAAAAAACTTGTGATGCCCAACAAGAAACCATCTAAAATGGATAAGGGAACTACCTCTAAAAACACTTGGCCACTACCTAAAACCTGCAGAGCTACAAGAGTCCCCCACCAGCAAACTCTGCAACAAACAAACAGCAAACCATCACAGTGCAAATACATGCTCCTGACTACATGCCTATTATGTTACTAAAGAGGACCTCAATCTCCTCTCATCCAAAGCGGACACAAAAGTAGTTTTGCATGAAGTCAGAACTCCAGAGACAACTCAACTTTTAAAGACAGGATCACCCTGATTGAAGAAGATCGAACCTCAACAACCACTAACATGTCAACTCACAACAAATATCTTCCCAAGAAGAAGTAATACACTTACTTAATAAAAAAATTGAGGACCTAGATAATCAAAGTTGCAGAAACAATCTGCGAGTTAGAGTTGTACCAGAGTCTGTGCTACCTACCGTACCAGAGTCTGTGCTTCCCGGGGGATACCTACAGGACGTATTTAGGACAATTAAAAGGCACATGTAACGCCCCTGACACCCCTAATGAAAGAGTCCATAAGGCGCTACATGCCAAATCCTTACCTAAAGCCCCACCAAGGGACATCATCCTTAAACTACTCAATTTCCTAGACAAAGACATTCTACAAAACTCCAAAGCCAAGCAACCTCTCCAGCATGCGACATAAGCCCAGTAACGTTACAAAAACACAGGTACCTGTCATACATCGCCTCCACACTGCAGGCCAATAAGATACCTTACAGATGGGGGTTCCCTGTTTCTATTATAGCAACCAAGGACAATAAAAATTTTGTTATGTTATATACCGAACAGAAGAGGACATGACGCAATTCTGCTCCCTACTTTCTATCAAGATGCCTTCGGCTCCAACAAGTTCACAAAATTTCACCTTTGCCTTACACCCAAGAAAGAGATCCTGAAAGACTCTCAGCTAGGGTTGCCACCCTTCCCTTAAAATACAGAACACGTAAAAGTAACACATGCTGCAGGGTGTGGAGGGAAAAATATGAATAACGCTGTCCAGAAACACAATACATGTTCCTCCCTGCACACCCTGCAGCATGTGTATCTCATAAGTGTGCAGGAAAACATGGCTGAGGTGGCAACCCTACTCTCAGCGCACACCCTATAATCAATGAATGCAGTAGCGACTGAAGACATCAAAAGACTCATCTATCCCATGGTCAGGACCCTGCAGCATGTGTTATTTGGGACTTTTTTATTTACCATATTATTTGTGTATTACAAACATTTACTATTTATATGTTGGTATATTGATTACAACCTGCTTAATCTGTTAAAGTTTTATTAGAATTAATTATTGTACCATTGGTATATATATCACCTACTTTTCTTTCATGTAATGAGCAAGAGTCCATGAGCTAGTGACGTATGGGATATACATTCCTACCAGGAGGGGCAAAGTTTCCCAAACCTCAAAATGCCTATAAATACACCCCTCACCACACCCACAATTCAGTTTTACAAACTTTGCCTCCGATGGAGGTGGTGAAGTAAGTTTGTGCTAGATTCTACGTTGATATGCGCTCCGCAGCAAGTTGGAGCCCGGTTTTCCTCTCAGCGTGCAGTGAATGTCAGAGGGATGTGAGGAGAGTATTGCCTATTTGAATGCAGTGATCTCCTTCTACGGGGTCTATTTCATAGGTTCTCTGTTATCGGTCGTAGAGATTCATCTCTTACCTCCCTTTTCAGATCGACGATATACTCTTATATATACCATTACCTCTACTGATTCTCGTTTCAGTACTGGTTTGGCTTTCTACAAACATGTAGATGAGTGTCCTGGGGTAAGTAAATCTTATTTTCTGTGACACTCTAAGCTATGGTTGGGCACTTTGTTTATAAAGTTCTAAATATATGTATTCAAACATTTATTTGCCTTGACTCAGAATGTTCAACTTTCCTTATTTTTCAGACAGTCAGTTTCATATTTGGGATTATGCATTTGAATTATTCATTTTTTCTTACCTTCAAAAATTTGACTCTTTTTTCCCTGTGGGCTGTTAGGCTCGCGGGGGCTGAAAATGCTTCATTTTATTGCGTCATTCTTGGCGCTGACTTTTTTGGCGCAAAAATTCTTTTCCGTTTCCGGCGTCATACGTGTCGCCGGAAGTTGCGTCATTTTTTGACGTTATTTTGCGCCAAAAATGTCGGCGTTCCGGATGTGGCGTCATTTTTGGCGCCAAAAGCATTTAGGCGCCAAATAATGTGGGCGTCTTATTTGGCGCTAAAAAATATGGGCGTCGCTTTTGTCTCCACATTATTTAAGTCTCATTTTTCATTGCTTCTGGTTGCTAGAAGCTTGTTCTTTGGCATTTTTTCCCATTCCTGAAACTGTCATATAAGGAATTTGATCTATTTTGCTTTATATGTTGTTTTTTCTCTTACATATTGCAAGATGTCTCACGTTGCATCTGAGTCAGAAGATACTACAGGAAAATCGCTGTCTAGTGCTGGATCTACCAAAGCTAAGTGTATCTGCTGTAAACTTTTGGTAGCTATTCCTCCGGCTGTTGTTTGTATTAATTGTCATGACAAACTTGTTAATGCAGATAATATTTCCTTTAGTAAAGTACCATTGTCTGTTGCAGTTCCTTCAACATCTAAGGTGCAGAATGTTCCTGATAACATAAGAGATTTTGTTTCTGAATCCATCAAGAAGGCTATGTCTGTTATTTCTCCTTCTAGTAAACGTAAAAAATCTTTTAAAACTTCTCTCCCTACAGATGAATTTTTAAATGAACATCATCATTCTGATTCTGATGACTCTTCTGGTTCAGAGGATTCTGTTTCAGAGATTGATGCTGATAAATCTTCATATTTATTTAAAATGGAATTTATTCGTTCTTTACTTAAAGAAGTATTAATTGCTTTAGAAATAGAGGATTCTGGTCCTCTTGATACTAATTCTAAACGTTTAGATAAGGTATTTAAATCTCCTGTGGTTATTCCAGAAGTTTTTCCTGTTCCTAATGCTATTTCTGCAGTAATTTCCAAAGAATGGGATAAATTGGGTAATTCATTTACTCCTTCTAAACGTTTTAAGCAATTATATCCTGTACCGTCTGACAGGTTAGAATTTTGGGACAAAATCCCTAAAGTTGATGGGGCTATTTCTACCCTTGCTAAACGTACTACCATTCCTACGTCAGATGGTACTTCGTTTAAAGATCCTTTAGATAGGAAAATTGAATCCTTTCTAAGAAAAGCTTATCTGTGTTCAGGTAATCTTCTTAGACCTGCTATATCATTGGCTGATGTTGCTGCAGCTTCAACTTTTTGGTTGGAAACTTTAGCGCAACAAGTAGCAAATCATGATTCTCATGATATTATTATTCTTCTTCAGCATGCTAATAATTTTATCTGTGATGCCATTTTTGATATTATTAGAGTTGATGTCAGGTTTATGTCTCTAGCTATTTTAGCTAGAAGAGCTTTATGGCTTAAAACTTGGAATGCTGATATGGCTTCTAAATCAACTCTACTTTCCATTTCTTTCCAGGGTAACAAATTATTTTGTTCTCAGTTGGATTCTATTATCTCAACTGTTACTGGTGGGAAAGGAAATTTTTTACCACAGGATAAAAAATCTAAAGGTAAAAACAGGGCTAATAATCGTTTTCGTTCCTTTCGTTTCAACAAAGAACAAAAGCCTGATCCTTCGTCCTCAGGAGCAGTTTCAGTTTGGAAACCATCTCCAGTCTGGAATAAATCCAAGCCTGCTAGAAAGGCAAAGCCTGCTTCTAAGTCCACATGAAGGTGCGGCCCTCATTCCAGCTCAGCTGGTAGGGGGCAGGTTACGTTTTTTCAAAGAAATTTGGTTCAATTCTGTTCACAATCTTTGGATTCAGAACATTGTTTCAGAAGGGTACAGAATTGGTTTCAAGATGAGACCTCCTGCAAAGAGATTTTTTCTTTCCCGTGTCCCAGTAAATCCAGTGAAAGCTCAAGCATTTCTGAATTGTGTTTCAGATCTAGAGTTGGCTGGAGTAATTATGCCAGTTCCAGAACAGGGGATGGGGTTTCATTCAAATCTCTTCATTGTACCAAAGAAGGAGAATTCCTTCAGACCAGTTCTGGATCTAAAAATATTGAATCGTTATGTACGGATACCAACGTTCAAGATGGTAACTGTAAGGACTATCTTGCCTTTTGTTCAGCAAGGGAATTATATGTCCACAATAGATTTACAGGATGCATATCTGCATATTCCGATTCATCCAGATCATTATCAGTTCCTGAGATTCTCTTTTCTGGACAAGCATTACCAGTTTGTGGCTCTACCGTTTGGCCTAGCTACAGCTCCAAGAATTTTTACAAAGGTTCTCGGTGCCCTTCTGTCTGTAATCAGAGAACAGGGTATTGTGGTATTTCCTTATTTGGACGATATCTTGGTACTTGCTCAGTCTTTACATTTAGCAGAATTTCATACGAATCGACTTGTGTTGTTTCTTCAAGATCATGGTTGGAGGATCAATTTACCAAAAAGTTCTTTGATTCCTCAGACAAGGGTAACCTTTCTGGGTTTCCAGATAGATTCAGTGTCCATGACTCTGTCTTTAACAGACAAGAGACGTCTAAAATTGATTGCAGCTTGTCGAAACCTTCAGTCACAATCATTCCCTTCGGTAGCCTTATGCATGGAAATTCTAGGTCTTATGACTTCTGCATCGGACGCGATCCCCTTTGCTCATTTTCACATGCGACCTCTTCAGCTCTGTATGCTGAATCAATGGTGCAAGGATTACACAAAGATATCTCAATTAATATCTTTAAAACCGATTGTTCGACACTCTCTAACGTGGTGGACAGATCACCATCGTTTAATTCAGGGGGCTTCTTTTGTGCTTCCGACCTGGACTGTAATTTCAACAGATGCAAGTCTCACAGGTTGGGGAGCTGTGTGGGGATCTCCGATGGCACAAGGAGTTTGGGAATCTCAGGAGGTGAGATTACCGATCAATATTTTGGAACTCCGTGCAATTTTCAGAGCTCTTCAGTTTTGGCCTCTTCTGAAGAGAGAATCGTTCATTTGTTTTCAGACAGACAATGTCACAACTGTGGCATACATCAATCATCAAGGAGGGACTCACAGTCCTCTGGCTATGAAAGAAGTATCTCGAATTTTGGTTTGGGCGGAGTCCAGCACCTGTCTAATCTCTGCGGTTCATATCCCAGGTATAGACAATTGGGAAGCGGATTATCTCAGTCGCCAAACGTTGCATCCGGGCGAATGGTCTCTTCACCCAGAGGTATTTCTTCAGATTGTTCAAATGTGGGAACTTCCAGAAATAGATCTGATGGCGTCTCATCTAAACAAGAAACTTCCCAGGTATCTGTCCAGATCCCGGGATCCTCAGGCGGAGGCAGTGGATGCATTATCACTTCCTTGGAAGTATCATCCTGCCTATATCTTTCCGCCTCTAGTTCTTCTTCCAAGAGTAATCTCCAAGATTCTGAAGGAATGCTCGTTTGTTCTGCTGGTAGCTCCGGCATGGCCTCACAGGTTTTGGTATGCGGATCTTGTCCGGATGGCCTCTTGCCAACCGTGGACTCTTCCGTTAAGACCAGACCTTCTGTCTCAAGGTCCTTTTTTCCATCAGGATCTGAAATCCTTAAATTTAAAGGTATGGAGATTGAACGCTTGATTCTTGGTCAAAGAGGTTTCTCTGACTGTGTGATTAATACTATGTTACAGGCTCGTAAATCTGTATCTAGAGAGATATATTATAGAGTCTGGAAGACTTATATTTCTTGGTGTTTTTCTCATAATTTTTCTTGGCATTCTTTTAGAATACCGAGAATATTACAGTTTCTTCAGGATGGTTTAGATAAGGGTTTGTCCGCAAGTTCCTTGAAAGGACAAATCTCTGCTCTTTCTGTTCTTTTTCACAGAAAGATTGCTATTCTTCCTGATATTCATTGTTTTGTACAAGCTTTGGTTCGTATAAAACCTGTCATTAAGTCAATTTCTCCTCCTTGGAGTTTGAATTTGGTTCTGGGGGCTCTTCAAGCTCCTCCGTTTGAACCTATGCATTCATTGGACATTAAATTACTTTCTTGGAAAGTTTTGTTCCTTTTGGCCATCTCTTCTGCCAGAAGAGTTTCTGAATTATCTGCTCTTTCTTGTGAGTCTCCTTTTCTGATTTTTCATCAGGATAAGGCGGTGTTGCGAACTTCTTTTGAATTTTTACCTAAAGTTGTGAATTCCAACAACATTAGTAGAGAAATTGTGGTTCCTTCATTATGTCCTAATCCTAAGAATTCTAAGGAGAAATCGTTGCATTCTTTGGATGTTGTTAGAGCTTTGAAATATTATGTTGAAGCTACTAAATCTTTCCGAAAGACTTCTAGTCTATTTGTCATCTTTTCCGGTTCTAGAAAAGGCCAGAAAGCTTCTGCCATTTCTTTGGCATCTTGGTTGAAATCTTTAATTCATCTTGCCTATGTTGAGTCGGGTAAAACTCCGCCTCAGAGGATTACAGCTCATTCTACTAGGTCAGTTTCTACTTCCTGGGCGTTTAGGAATGAAGCTTCGGTTGATCAGATTTGCAAAGCAGCAACTTGGTCCTCTTTGCATACTTTTACTAAATTCTACCATTTTGATGTATTTTCTTCTTCTGAAGCAGTTTTTGGTAGAAAAGTACTTCAGGCAGCGGTTTCAGTTTGAATCTTCTGCTTATGTTTTTCATTAAACTTTATTTTGGGTGTGGATTATTTTCAGCAGGAATTGGCTGTCTTTATTTTATCCCTCCCTCTCTAGTGACTCTTGTGTGGAAACATCCACATCTTGGGTAATCATTATCCCATACGTCACTAGCTCATGGACTCTTGCTAATTACATGAAAGAAAACATAATTTATGTAAGAACTTACCTGATAAATTCATTTCTTTCATATTAGCAAGAGTCCATGAGGCCCGCCCTTTTTTGTGGTGGTTATGATTTTTTTGTATAAAGCACAATTATTCCAATTCCTTATTTTATATGCTTTCGCACTTTTTTCTTATCACCCCACTTCTTGGCTATTCGTTAAACTGAATTGTGGGTGTGGTGAGGGGTGTATTTATAGGCATTTTGAGGTTTGGGAAACTTTGCCCCTCTTGGTAGGAATGTATATCCCATACGTCACTAGCTCATGGACTCTTGCTAATATGAAAGAAATGAATTTATCAGGTAAGTTCTTACATAAATTATGTTATTATTATAGGATACCTATCGCCTATTACAAACCTTACCATTGTTCCATATATTTCTCATTATATTGTGACTATTAATCATTTGACAAAACATTATTATAGGTTAATATCCATTTTACTGTTATATACTTTATACCAATTGTGAAATATATCACTTATTCACTTGAGATTGATATATCTCTTAGATACACTATTGTTTCCTTTGAGTGTATCTGACTCACTGTTATGTTATTATAGCTGTATTATACTTAATCCAGTTCACCAAGGGCGCCCTCTCTTTCCTTTAATTTTGACTTTCCTATCCCTTTAAATGTTCCTCTGTCCTCGCAGACAGATTATAAATTAAATGTTTCAGAGTTAAACAGTTCCCTTTAGTTATAATGTTTATGCCTTCATAAACTTAAGAATGTTTAGAACACTTACTGTAATGATATATGCCATTGTGTACTATTTTTAATAAATCAGTACGGACATTGAGTTTTTTTTCTTTTTTGGTTAAATTTTGTAATGTTTTACTCTTCAATGATGGGATGCAGCTCCAAACATGTAGTGTAATATTGAATGTTATGAAACACTACCTTTACTAACAAGTACTCATATTTGCCTCCCCTCACACCCTTCACCTTGAATTCACACAAAACAAGAGAAGACCTCTTTTACACATCCTCCGTAACTGAGACCTAAATCAACACCCCCCAACCTGCACAATCCCCCAGTCTTCTAGGCATGATAAATGCCCTACCCCTCCAATGCATGCCTAGCTCAGGTGAGTAGATTTCCCACCTCACTTTAAAGGATTACTTTCTGTTATAATTTTTAAGCTAAACAACTAACATATTAAAGTTAATAAACATTAATTAAAACCTACTAACCTATATTTTCTCCAAAACAAAGTTTCATAACGTTCTAAAAGTTATATCTTTTATTCGCCGATGATGTCACGTTATCCTGCCCACTATTTTCAGCACTGCATGTTCAAAATACTTAAACCAATAACTTTGTTTAAAGCGCCATTTTGAAACCTAGGTATTGTAAACGGATTGGTACAGAGCAAAGGATACCCACGGAGTGGGTTTGGAAAACAATTAAATTTGCAGACAAGATTTCTGATATACGGTAGAGATATGTTAATTAAATGCTATTGATAAAAAGCGTATTTGGGGTAGTTAGTTAGTAACAGGCATAGAAAATATTTACTTACAATGGCCCTTTAAGACACCTCATATATTAGCACTGGACATCACCACATCCCAGTTCGTGTACTTTCTTTACAAGTACACTTATTTGAGAATTTCTCTCTTACTTTTCTTCACACCCATCCCCTACCCACCTATCCCCGCTCATATTGTAAACCTCTTCTCCCATCATCCACAATAACAATTACCCACCACCCCCTTTAAGGCCCCATCTCCTGGCAAGCCTTATCTTCCTATTTACCTCATCAACCCCTATCCCTACCCACTAATACTTAACAATTCACTGACCTCAAGTCCCTTTAAGCTACCCACCCCCCATTTTTTTTTTTAACTCCCATTATGTCTGCCAAAAGACTAACTCGACTGGAACACTCCCTGACAATAACAATTAACGTTAAAGGCCTCATCAACCCTGGAAAAAGATCAATCACAAGTGAGCTAATTAAACTACACAGCTCCATTATCTTCCTCCAAGAGACTAATTTCCAGAAAGGGAAAGAACCCAAATGGTCAAATCCTAAATACACTACAAGGTTCTTTGCCTCAGGCCCACAAAAAAATGGGGTCGGTATACTAATACACAGATCAATTTCTTTGGCAACATTAACAGTATCCAAAGATCCAGAGGGCAGATACCTTTTAATAGTGGGACTACTTTTCGGGAGACCAATTACTCTTCTCAATAGATATGCCCCTAACACTCACCAACACCAATTTTTCAAAAAAATCTCAAAGATTCTCCTCGACCACACTAAAGGAACAGTTCTACTAGGAGGAGACTTTAATGTCCCCCTCAACCCAACCAGGATTGCTCTAAAACTTTAAGTCTAGCGTCCCTAAACACATTTTAAAAATCTGTCAAATCCTCACTAATAGACATCAACCTCTATAACGTCTAGTGGACGTTGATTCTCTTAAGCAGGGACTAGATAATCTACTCTAATGTTTTCCAAAAATACTCCCGCATTGAATGTTGCTTTACTGACTCCACTAGCCTCACTATCATACCCAGATGCGAAATAGACACCATTACATGGACGGACCATGCCCAGGTCACCTGCACCATTATTTGGCCTAAAACCCCTTTGACTGAATTCATATGTAACTAGACAATCATCTGCTCCTAGATCCGCTAATAGCAACATCAATAGGAAAAAATAATATTCTTTACTTTTAATTCACACACATTACTTTTAATTCACACAGATACCTCTAGCACAAAATAACTGGGAGGCCCACAAATGCGTTGCCTGGGGGGATATCATCAAACTTAAAACAAAAAAAGATTGTAGAAAAGCTGAAACAATATGGAGTACTTAAACACCATGATATAGCAACTGTAACACAAACACAAAACAGATCCCCATAACACTACATTACTACAACAAACCAGAAAAGACCACAGGGACCTTTTAATTGCAGACTCTCAAAGACAAGCCCTACACCTGCAACAGCTATATTACGACCATGGAAACAAACCAAGAAAGCCCTTAGCTAGGTCTATCCAACGCAAAAAAAATAAAAATATCATATGCACTCTCTTTATAGTACCAATAACACGAGACAGCAAGGGCATAGCCAACATCTTTCGTCAGTACTATGATGCCTTGTACAACATTTATGCTAACTCCATTTCTACCTCCCTCACAGCAAGCAATAAGAAGAAGAAGAAATCACTTTTTTCCAGACTATCTCAAAGACCTTCCCCTCAACAGACTTAAAGATAAGGACTCAGCCTTCCTTGACTCCCCCCCCCTTCCACCCCACAATAGAAGAATTAGACAAGGCCATAAAGGACTTACCTTCCGGAAAATGAAAAAGATGATAAACCACAATACAAGAAAAAATATTGTGTGAGAGGTGCGCCAAAAGATCACCCCCAGTGAGGCAAAATACAAACAAATAACACTGCACATATATTTAACCAGATACTCATATGAGCAAAAAAAAGTGACAAAGTTCCCAAGTGGTCCTTCAACAGCAAAACAATGTGTGACAGGCAGGCAGTTCTCTTAACAAAGATGGATCGGAAGATATCAAGTCCTATAAGACAAAAAAAAAAAAAAAAAAAAAAAAAAAAAGGAGGAGAGGTGCCCTTTGGTGCAATAACTAAAAGACAATGCAATGGCGTGTAGCAACGGCAGATAAGGTACTCACAAATGGAGATGCACATCCAGTGCAATACAACACGGACTCGAACACTCCAACAGAGCAGCTGGGCCACAAAGGGTGATGTCACTGCTTCTGGTTCCAACGAAAGGAACACAGCCAATGGTGTAGTAGCACCTACAATAGGTCTACGTAATGCGGGTTCACAAGCATGTATACAATAACCGCAAGGAAGAGCAAGGTTCAGATAAAAGATGGATTAAAATAAGTTAAAATAAATGTTGCACAGCAACTCGTTTCTCGGCACAAGCTGCCGTTTCATTAGGATGTATACTACATAATAAAACCTTGCTCTATTTAAAACCCTCAAGTAGCCAATCAAACCGTCTACAGAGTACACACCCACAAAATCAAACGATGCCTATTGGTTGGTCGGATCAGCAATGGGATCCTATTGAATGATTGGGTGCTTGTCAGTGGGTGTGAAATAAAGAAAGGCCATAACATCACACATACAAAATAACAAACAAACAATAATATCAAAAAGACTTTCTATACAAAACCGCTATCTGAACAAAAACAAATAAGTGATCATATAGTACATCATTATCATTATAGTCAAATGGAACTTGATAAACTTTTATCACCAATTTTTCTTTGTTCTTTTGAGACCCTTAAAGTTCCACAATCTGATTGAACACAGCCTAGTGAAGAGACCACTCCCCTGGATGTAGAGAATGACGACGGAGGAAGTCTGCCTCCCAGACTTTGCTTCACACTATGCAATTTACTTGTTATCTTGTGAATGTGGAATTCAATATGTGGGCCGCACGATAAGGCGCCTTAGCCACAGATGGTCTGAACACTATTGCAGTATTATTAACAAAAAAAAATTACATAATGTTATTAGACATTGCCATATGAAACATGGTTGGAATCCTAATTGTTATACCATTACCCCTATAGAAGGCATCCCTACATCATGTCTTTATAATAGATGATGAGACTAAGGCAGAGGGAAACCTACTGGATCAACAAATTAAAGACTCTGCATATCCCTTCTGACTCAATATGTGTCATGTATGGCTCTATTTATCTGCTGTCTCTTTAAATCCTCATCGGCCCCCTATAAAAGACTCCTCTTTGCTTAGTATTTTGTCTTTAACCTGTAGCACCACTTCCAGGACTACTATTGCATCAAAAGCCTAAGCCTCATTTCTACCTATTCCGGAACATTGTTATCTGCAACAGCCTCAGCAAGTTTTGCCCCCTTGAGCTGCTCTACCAGAAGGATACCAGGATTGGATTTCTACCCGTTACGGTATTTCTCATACTTTTCTCTGTACAGGCACCCTCCGGACTGCTTACACTGACGCTGAGCCACTCGCAAGCTGAACCGCCTCTATCTCCGGTCTCAGCGTTTCCGGTTGTCAGTGTGTAAGCAGTGGACGCCACTCAGCATGGATTCTCAGCTCCTCTCTCTACGATAACAAATACAGGTACAGAGAAACTGTATTCCTCCATAACAGTTTTACAATATCATAATAGCTCAAAGGGTCAGTTCATTATTGGAACCGGTCAGTGCAAACTTAATACACATAAGAGATCTTGAAAACAGAGACTTTCGTTAGTGTTGTATTCTGTCTGTTTATTTAATTTGGGCAATCACAGTCTTTTGTCTGCACTCACAGAAATACTTCTTGCATGCCTAAGAATCCACAAATACAACGCAATCCTGACCTGGCATATTGGGAGAGACTTAACTAATTCCCCTACCTGTTACTTTAACCTGCTAATTCCCTTTTGGGCCCTCAGTCTAGGATCAGAACAGGGGTTATTTTAAATTTTAACCCCGATATTTTGTGAGACTGAGTGGAACCAATAAGTAATTCCTCCTCAACACACACCTACCTTACAATATGAATGTGTATTTTGGCAGCTTTTTAGCCAATATCGCAGTGGGATATCACCTCTGCCTTGTTCTCATGAACGTATCCATGTTATGAGATGGTGAATTCTGAATTAAGATTACTCATTTTAATTCTAGCCACAGACTTATCCGTCAAACCCTAAATAAGCAATGGAGGATCCTCAGGAGAGATCCGATTCTGAGTGAACTGATTGGGGATAAACCCGCTATTGTTTTTAAGAAGGCACCTAATCTTAAGAACATCTTAGCCCCAAGCAAAATTGTTAAACACAAAAATACTATTAGAGCTGGTCCTCAGAATAATAGAAATGTAAATAATAAACATACATTCACAATCAGGAAAGGGGCATTCATGTGTAGGGTTGCAAATGGTAAAATGTGTGATCACATTGGACATGAAAGGACATCTTTCCATTCCCATGTAATATGAAAAATTACCTAATCAAAAGTTTACTGGACTTGTGCTTCACACTATGTAATTTACTTGTTATCTTGTGAATGTGGAATTCAATACGTGGGCCGCACGATAAGACACCTTAGCCACAGAAGGTCTGAACACTATCCACAAATTAAAGACTCTGCATCCCTTGGGACTCAATATGAATGTGGATTTGGCGGCTTTTTAGCTAATATCGCAGTGGGATATCACCTCTGCGTTAGTCTCATGAACGTGTCCATGTTATGAGATGTATTTATACTATTTGTTTATTGAGGGCTGGTTTCATTCGTGTAGCCACCATGTAAGGCTAATCGATTTGACCCCTTTTCATGTTGGGTAACTATTGTAATAAAGAATAGTAACATTTATCATTCAGTTTCATGTGTGGAATAGCTTTGGTTTGTATGTTCACTTAATGATTTCTATATAAATATGCATTTTCAAATTTACACTTATTGTGGATCAACATGATTTTATCATGAAATCACTAATTTAGTCACATTTTTATATTATTTTGCACTCTATTTTATTTTACATTTAATTATATGAAATATGCTTATTTGCTGTTTATTCATGTATAACTTATTCAGCATATATTATCATATATTCACAATATTAATTGTATGTTTATTTGAATCACTATAACATTATTTGTATTAGTAGGCGATAGTAAGAGATCACTTTTTTTCTATTTAGTTAATTAGTTACTCGATTTGTAACATGTATCACGGCTTTATCATGTTCTGTTTGACTATAATGATAATGATGTACTTTATGATCACTTGATATATGTTTTTGTTCAATAGCGGTTTTGTAAAGAAAGTCTTTTTGATATTATTGTTTGTTATTTTGTGTGTGTGATGTTATGGCCTTTCTTTATTTCACACCCACTGACAAGCACCCAATCATTCAATAGGATCCCATTGCCGATCCCACCAACCATTAGGCATCGTTTGATTTCGTGGGTGTGTACTCTCTAGACGGTTTGATTGGCTTCTTGAGCGTTTTAAATAGAGTAAGGTTTCATTATGTAGTATACAGCCGGATGAAACGGCAGCTTGTGCTGAGAAACGCGTTGCTGTGCAACATTTTTTAACTTATTTTAATAAATCCATCTTTTATCTGAACCTTGCGGTTATTGGATACATGCTTGGGAACCTGCATTACGTAAACCTATTGTAGGTGCTACTACACCATTGGCTGTGTTCATTACGTTGGAACCGGAAGCTGTGACATCACTGGAGACCAGCCTCTTCGTGGCCCAGCTGCTCTGTTGGAGTGTTCAAGTCAGCTGAGCGGCTCTGAAGCCTCGGTCCATGTTGTATTGCACTGGATGTGCATCTCCATTTGGGAGTACCTTATCTGCCGTTGCTACACACCATTGCATTGTCTTTGAGTTATTGCACTAAAGGGCGCCTCTTTTTTTTTTTGTCTTATGGGACCCGATATCTTCTCTTCCAGAAAATGCCTGGCCCCGACAGATTTACCCCCAAATATTACAAAACTTAAAAAAAAATCCTCCTCCCACATTTGCATACCCTATTTAATGAACTGACCACCTCAAAGACACTCCCTTCACGTATGCTAGATGCACACATTTCGGTACTGCCAAAACCAGGAAAGACACAAGACCAACCAGGTAACGTTAGACCTATTTCACTCCTGAATACGGATGTTAAAATCCTGGCCAAAACCATAGCAGCTAGATTAAATACATTTCCTTCCAAACCTCATCTCCAAGGACCAAGTCGGTTTTGTCCCAGGTCGAGAAGCCAGGGATTATACCCTAAGAATTTAACAAATAATCAGCTATGCTTATCATTCTATCCCACTCTCCCTCTTTTCAATGGACGCCAAGACGTTCGACAGTCGACTGGCATTACCTCAAAGAGATGAAAAAAAAATTAACTTTGGCGCCCCTTCTTCATATGGTCTTTTCCCAGTATTCCAATCCAAACGCCAAAGTGAGAGTGAAAGGTGTCCTTTTCGGACTCCTTTAACATATTCAATGTAACTTGCCAGGGCTGCCCACTATCCCCTTTACTTTTTATCCTCTCTATCGAAGCACTAGCTCCTAAAAGCAGACATAACGACAGTATCATAGGTATCACAACTGGCAACACTATCTCCAACATTGAACTCACTCTTCCAGAACTACTGCAAAAATTAGAAATATACAGACAAGTTTCCAATTTCCACCTCAACTTAAAGCTAGAACTACTTAACATATCTTCCCCTGCACAATTAGCTATCTAGAATCCACCTACCACATCCAGGTAGCACAGGATAAACAAATACTTAGGGATTGGATATATCTTACGCCTAATACCCATGATCTATTTTCCCTTAACTATCTGAGATTAAAAAATGAAATCAAGAAACAAAGAAGCATCCCGCACACAAGACCGAAAAAAGGGAGAACCGCCAAGAACTACTGCCAAGCTCTCAATATATAAAAAAATAAAACAATGGAGATTCTCCTCAGTTGCAAAAAACTTCTTAGTTTATTTTACTTCCAAAAAGGATCAAAATAGACACAACGTTTCATGTTAAGGGGAATTGGCCCCGAAATGTTGTGTCGCTTTTGATCCTGTTTTGGAAATAAAATAAACTAAGAAGTTTTTTGCAACTGAGGAGAATCCCCATTGTTTTATTTTTATTAAAAAAAAATGAAATAGCAAGAGACATACAGTCCTGGAATAACAAACCGGTCTCCTGGCTGGGCAGAATAAGTATTATTAAGATGAAAATCCTGCCACGTCTACTATATCTTTTCCAAACCCTTCCCATACCCCCTGCCAACTACCATAACTGAAAACAACCATAGACAAATTTATCTGGAAGGAAAGGGGGGGGGGGGGAAGCAGAATAAGGAGACAAAACCATGCACCTCCCTAAACACAGAGGTGATTTGGGTGTCCCAAATCTACTCCTATACAGAAGAGCAATACTTCTGCAACACATATTAGATTGGAGCCACAACTCGACTCAGAAAGCCTGGGTCCAACTCGATAACCATATTTTTGCAAAAGGCAACTTTGGCATTGCTCGAACCATAACACTGATCACTCATACTGCCGAACTACCCAATTGACAAGACAATAGCCACTTCTCCTAACATCTAAACATCTTACTCACCACTCCTTCCTCTTAGTAAACACCTGTACATACCTTTAGCCCATGCACTCCTAGCTAATAGGCACCCTTACAAACTATTTTTACAAAAATGCAACAAATGTTGCACAACAGGAAAGTGCCTCTCTCGTTTGTACAATTTAAGGAAAAAGTTTCAAAGTGTTTACTAAGTTACAGTACTAGTCAGATTAAAAGTAGATCAGCCACCGCTACAGAAGGAGCTTACTTAGGGTCAACTGAGACATTACTTGTGGGCACGCTTTAAACTACTTATTTGGGAAGTAGTTTGTATGAAGCATATCGTTTCCCTCTAAATTCATATTCTAATCCCAACATATTAATCTGATATAAACCCTGACATGTTTCTATTGAAGATTTGGCTCCTATTTATACGCTTACGAGCGGAGCTCATGACAGGGCTTATCTGGGTTTAGATCTTGACTACGGTCCACTTTATATTGTATTGTTGACGGTTCACCTATCACTTTGCATGTACCCCTGACCGGTCAGGTTTATTTTGATTTTCTTATTTTCTGTTTTGTTTTATTAATTTTCACTAGGTTTATGTATTATATTATGAATCATTGATATAAAAACTTATTAATTTACTAACTTAGCCTGTGTGTGCCTTACTTGGAGTGGAGGGGGGAACGTCATTACCCGTCCAAATTTTGTCACCTCACTTAATTATGTGAGACGAGCTGTTTTTTAATAAAAGAGTGCTGAATTTCCCTGTCTTTAATTCAGGATTACATTCCTGAGGCCGCCTTTCTGGTCTACTCATGCTACATTTTTTCAAGGGTCTGCACCACTAAATTGTTAAACTCAATTGAGGCTATTTTGCCTATATATTAATAGTGATTTATACTATTATTCAGCTCAAAATATTTCCAAATTTGCAATTGCGTCCCCTTCACATTATTGTGTATATATATATATATATATATATATATATATATATATATATATATATATATATATATATATATATATATATATATATATATATATATCACATATAATGATATCCTAAGTTTAAGCTATTTTGAATCAGTGTGTATGTGCAAGTGTGTGCAACGCTTGGCTGTTTTTTTTTATATTCTTAAAGGGACACTGAACTCAAATTTTTTCTTTCATGATTTAGATAGAGCATGCAATTTTTTGCAATTTGAAAAGCAAGAATGTAAGTTTAGAAGCCAGCCCATTTTGGTTCACAACCTGGGTTGTGCTTGCTGATTGGTGGCTAAATGCACCCACCAATAAACAAGTGCTGTCCAGTGTTCTAAACCCAAAATGTGCTGGCTCCTTAGCTTAGATGCCTTCTTTTTCAAATAAAGATACCAAGAGAATGAAGAAAAATTGATAATAGGAGTAAATTAGAAAGTTTCTTAAAATTGAATGCTCTATCTGAATCATGAAAGAAAAAAATATGTGGGTTTAGTATCCCTTTAATAAAGTTATTTTGTATGCATGTGTGGTATGATTCCACTTTGAAACTTTTTCCTTAAATTGTACAAACAAGAGAAAGGCACTTTCCTGTTGTGCAACTTTTGTTGCATTTTTGTAAAAATTGTTACATATTATGGCCTGCCACTTGTATTCAGCATTTGGCAAATTGATGCTATCTGATACAACTGTTTGAATCGTATAATCTAAACTAGGTTATAACAAACCTTTCCTTTTCCCTAATTCTACCCTTACAAACTAAGAGACGGGACTCTACACTTCGATCAAGGTACCATTGCGCCACTAGAAATATTACAACAGTGGGATGACAAACTCTTTCCCTCCTGGTTCTTCCGCACACAGCTCATACACTACATCACAACCCATAGACACAAATCTAAAATGAACAGAAACCTCACACATCCCCCCCCCCTTTGAACGCTTATGCACACAGCAATCCCTCCCAAGGCATATTATCTCCCTCCTTTACAAAAACATACTGCTACTAGATGACCAAACTCTGCCTACATACTCGCAAGCCTGGTGCACAGAGATAGGGACAGAGCTAGATCATAGATAGTGGCAAAAATCCTTTCAAACTGCAACAAAAGCATTTTCATCTGCCGCTATCCAGGAAGTACATCTTCAGCTGGTGAGTGTCTCACTCCCACCAAACTGCACAAATCCAACCCACACATCAGTGACAAAATGTTGGAGAGAATGTGGACACAGAGGTTCAATGCACCACATTTGGTGAATATGCCCTGCTATCATAGATTTCTGAAAGGGTGTTTAAACTAATATTACACTCAACATTCAAATCCTGATGTTCCAATCCTCTACCCAAACTGCAAAACAATGTAAAAAGCTTCTTACTTTTAATAATGTCATGCTCTTCTAGAGGTTTCTGTATATAGCAATTTTTTCTGTCTAGCAGGTATCACATATTCTTGGTTTTCTAGTCATCAAAACTGTGAATTTGTGTCTGTAAAAATAACAATGCTTCTTCACTGCAAACAAGTTATAAAACAGACTTGAGAAATAGACCTTAAAAAGGGACAATGAACAATAGATTTTTCTTTACATTAATGTTTTGAAGATAATCCATTTATATAGCCCATCTGGTTATGTTTTTGTAACAATGTATAGTTTTGCAGATTTTTAATAACATTATGATGATTTTCAGACTCCCCAAAGTATCAGATGTACAAGTGTGTTTACCTAAACAGGAGCTAGCTGTAGTCTGCAATCTGTTTCATATACAGGAAAGGGGGGTGACTACTCTACTAGTTTTCCCAGTCCCTTTCACTGGGTGTCCCAGCCTAACCTCATCAACAGTGCTAAACTGGGAGCTTCTAAGTAAGTTTTTAAAATGATCAGTATCTGTGCATATTCTTCTTTATAGCAGTGTCTATTACAAGCAGTTATATGAAAATTGGTGTATACTGTCCCTTTAACTCATCCAAAGCAAGTGGTAAAGCTAAGGAATTTCTAAGAATGCACTTTTTCATTCCATTTAAAAGGGAATAGAAACCCCACTTTTCTCTTTTGTGATCCAGATAGAGCATACAATTTTATAATACTTTCTAATTTACTTTTATTTTCTTCTACATCAAACATTGATAGCCAACAGGAAAAACATGCTGCATCTAGAGTGCAAGGTCTACTACTCACTCTTAGAATGAGCCCTTCAATTAAAAAGTAAATTATAAGGAGCTGCCAAATGTTTCACTGCTTCTGCCTGACTCTTCTTTAGAGATCCAAACAAGTTGCATATACGCAATAAAAATAACCAGACACAAAAAAATAAAAATAAATCAGGAAAACCTTTTCCACCAGACCGCATTTCTCCCTTGTTGGCTGTGCAGCATTCTGAAACTTGTAGTTCCCAGCTGCACAGGCTACATTATTAGGAGCGGCTGGCAGTGGGAAGTGGCGGCAGACTGGGAACAAGTGGGGAAACCCATGAGGGTGTTGGGGCTCCAAACCAGGATACCAAGCCCTAATTTAAAGGCGTGTTTATTTTCACTGTTGATGGCCAAAGACCATCACAATATAATTACAAACGCCATTAAAACAGAATTATGCTTACTAGACTCAACAGCAATCTTTAACAAAAAAAAAACACAAAAACGTTTAATCACACATATAGGGCATTCCTTGATAATCCAGTGAATTTACAGAGTCATGGAATTTGTGAAGTAAGAATTCTGCCATGCTCTTAACCATCCAGAAGCAAGTATTTATGGAACATTTTCCTTCAAACTTTTCTGCAATTTATTGGGACATTCACATATTATTTGACAAATAAAGCTTAAAACATATTTGTCAAGCATTGTGCGTAGGAATTTTACAATTGTTTTAATGTATGAACTAAAGATAAGGGAAAAAATGAAATGGAGGTTTCAATGTCACCTTGTTAAATAAAACACTAAATGAAATGCTATATTGGCTTGCTCATGCCTAGAGGAAAAACACTGAGCATGTCTAGCAGATAGAAAACTTCTGCTGAGAACTCAACATGACGCAAGAATTAAAAAAAAAAAAAAAGACAGATAAATCTGATCAGTGATTCTCAGCCAAAGTGACAGGGGTCTCAAAGATTTAGGGTTGAGGGCCAAAACATTTCAAATCTACTCCACGTTAGTAAGGCAAAAAAAAAAAAAAAAAAAAAGTTTGCGATCAGTGTTACTTAAAGGGATATGAAATCCAAAATTTTTCTTTCATGATTCAGATAGAAAATGTGATTTTAAAACATTTTCTAATTTACTTATATTATAAAATTTTGCTTTGTTCTGTTGGTATCCTTTGTTGAAAAGCAGGG
Source organism: Bombina bombina (assembly GCF_027579735.1). Classification (NCBI taxonomy): domain Eukaryota; kingdom Metazoa; phylum Chordata; class Amphibia; order Anura; family Bombinatoridae; genus Bombina; species Bombina bombina. The sequence goes on along the minus strand of NC_069500.1, from coordinate 977,101,101 downwards.
ATGTATGCTTAGGAGCGGCCCATTTCTGGAGCACTATATGTCAGCAGTTTTGCCAGAATGGTATCCATTTGCAACACAGAACATCATGGGTATGAAGCAAAATTTGATAATAGAAGAAAATATGTCTGAATCACAAAATAATTTTTTATGTTTCATATCCCTTTAAGCTCTTCAAAGCACACATTAATTTAATATTATTAGAAAAATTGATTTATTTCTAATTTGTGTAACAAATATTAAAAACATTTAATATTAGCTCAATTGTTTTTTTATTTATCATTTTTATTAAGATGATACAAACATTCAATACATAACATTAACCAAGTTTATCACACATCGAGATGCATAGATAGTATCAAATAACACAAGTATTGCAAAATAGGACATCCTGTAAGAGTTATCACATACTGGAGTAATATATTAATATGGAGGAGTGTCTCAAGGTAAACATGTCTTGTGTAGAAAGATAAGCAGATAGCGCGACATGTGAACGTATATCCCCTTCGAGTAGAAGTAAGCATCTTATGGAGTGTTGTCCCCAAGTAGAGAGCAAGGGTCTCTTATGGACCTCTAAAGTATTAATTATAGCAGAGGGGGAATTTTTTTTAGGGGGGGATAGAGAGTAAAATAGGGTTAGAGTAGGATGCATTTTCCTATGCTTATCCAGTAAGCGATGTATGGGGGGGGAGCTAATGTGCCAAAACAAAAAAATTATGCTTACCTGATAAATTTCTTTCTTTTGCGATGTTCCGAGTCCACGGATTCATCCTAACTTGTGGGATATTGTCCTTCCTGACAGGAAGTAGTAAAGAGAGTACCCACAGCAGAGCGGTCTATATAGCTCCCCCCTTATATCCACCCCCCAGTCATTCGACCGAAGGCCAAGGAAGAAAAGGAGAAACTATAAAAAGGTGCAGAGGTGACTGAAGTTTACATAAAAAATACTATCTGTCTTGAATAGACAGGGCGGGCCGTGGACTCGGTACATCGCAAAAGAAAGAAATTTATCAGGTAAGCATAAATTTTGTTTGTTTTCTTTTGCATGATGTACCGAGTCCACGGATTCATCCTAACTTGTGGGATACCAATACCAAAGCTTTAGGACACGGATGAAGGGAGGGACAAGACAGGAACCTAAACGGAAGGCACCACTGCTTGCAAAACCTGTCTCCCAAAAATAGCCTCCGAAGAAGCAAAAGTATCAAATTTATAAAATTTTGAAAAGGCATGAAGCGACGACCAAGTCGCAGCCTTACAAATCTGTTCAACAGAAGCATCATTTTTAAAAGCCCATGTGGAAGCTACCGCTCTAGTAGAATGAGCTGTAATCCTTTCAGGAGGCTGCTGTCCAGCAGTCTCATAAGCCAAACGGATGATGCTTTTCAGCCAAAAGGAAAGAGAAGTCGCCGTAGCCTTTTGACCCCTACGCTGTCCAGAATAGACAACAAACAAAGAAGATGTTTGACGAAAATCTTTGGTTGCCTGCAAATAAAATTTCAAAGCACGAACCACGTCCAAGTAGTGCAACAGACATTCCTTCTTACAAGAAGGATTAGGACACAGAGAAGGAACAACAATTTCTTGATTGATATTCCTGTTAGTAACAACCTTAGGTAGGAACCCAAGCTTGGTACGCAAGACCAACTTATCAGCATGGAACACAAGATAAGGAGAGTCACATTGTAATGCAGATAGTTCAGAAACTCTTCGAGCTCAAGAGATAGCAACTAGGAACAAAACTTTCCAAGATAAAAGCTTAATATCTATGGAATGCATGGGTTCAAAAATGGAACCCCCTGAAAAACTTTAAAAACTAAATTTAGACTCCATGGCAGAGCAATAGGTTTAAACACAGGCTTTATTCTAACTAAAGCCTGACAAAAAGCCTGAACGTCTGGAACATCTGTCAGACGCTTGTGCAACAAAATAGACAGAGTAGATATCTGTCCCTTTAGGGAACTAGCTGATAATCCTTTCTCTAATTCCTCTTGGAGAAAAGACAAAATCCTAGGAATCCTGATTTTACTCCAGGAGAAGCCTTTGGATTCGCACCAAAAAAGATATTTACGCCATATCTTATGATAAATTTTCCTGGTAACAGGCTTTCGAGCCTGAATCAAGAGAAACCCCGCTTTGATAGAATCAAGTGTTCAATCTCCAAGCAGTCAGTTGCTGAGAAATTAGATTTGGATGCTTGAATGGACCTTGAATCAGAAGGTACTGTCTCAATGGCAGAGACCATGGTGGAAGGGATGACATGTCCACCAGGTCTGCATACCAAGTCCTGCGTGGCCAAACAGGCGCTATCAAAATCACAGATGCTCTCTCCTGTTTGATTCTGGCAATCAGACGTGGAAGGAGGGGGAAAGGTGGAAACACATAAGCCAGGTTGAACGACCAGGGTACTGCTAGAGCATCTATCAGTACTGTCTGAGGATCCCTTGACCTGGAGCCGTAACGAGGAAGTTTGGCGTTCTGACGAGACACCATCAGATCCAACTCTGGTGTGCCCCATAGCCGAACCAGCTGAGCAAACACCTCCGGATGGAGTTCCCACTCCCCCAGATGAAAAGTCTGACGACTTAGAAAATCTGCCTATTCACATAACTGAATGCCCACAAAAAATTAACCCTTTGTGCAAGCTAGTAAAAACTAGGATTACTGCTTCCCCTTCCCCTAATGGGGACACTGTCAGCCTTTCTGAGTTAACACAGTCTCTGCAGAAAATATGACTGAACATACCTCATTGCTGTATAGCAAGAAACCGTTCCTCACACTGAAGTTTTCCTGTACTCCTCAGCTTCTGTGGGAACAGCAGTGGACCTTAGTTACAAATGCTAAGATCATCATCCTCCAGATAGAAATCTTCATCTATGTCCTGCCTGAGAGTTAATAGTACAACACCGGTACCATTTAAAAATAACAAACACTTGATTGAAGATATAATAAAACTAACAGTTTAACACCTCTCCTCTTTACTCTTCCTGCTTAGAGCCAGCAAAGGAGAATGACTGGGGGGTGGAGTTAAGTGGGGAGCTATATAGACAGCTCTGCTGTAGTGCTCTCTTTGCTACTTCCTGTCAGGAAGGACAATATCCCACAAGTTAGGATAAATCCGTGGACTCGGTACATCATGCAAAAGAAATGTGTTATAAGAGCTAATACAACTGTTAGTAGCGGATACACTAAATAAGGATATATGTAATATTAGATAAGTATATGGGTACGTAAAAAGCCTAATGAAATAAGGGAGAAATCAGTGGCTATTTAAGTAACAGGTGTAGAGGCTACTTAAGTCAATATTATAGGAGAGTGTATAACGATCTAAATATATGTAAGTTACAATTTGCAGAGAAATAAGGAACATCTCATCTTGATAAAATATAGGGCTCTAAAAGAGAAAGCACATATCCAGGTATAACTTACAACTAACTGAGATGATCTAGTAACAGCATAGAAAATATTAAACCTATGGATGGCAGGATAATTTGAGTAGTACAGCTCTTGCAGATGAAGACTGTAGGGAGTTTAACAGGATAAGCTCAATAGAGTCAGAAGAATTGGAGTAAAGAAGGATACAAAAAACATAATTTATGCTTACCTGATAAATTTATTTCTCTTGTAGTGTATCCAGTCCACGGATCATCCATTACTTGTGGGATATTCTCCTTCCCAACAGGAAGTTGCAAGAGGATCACTCACAGCAGAGCTGCTATATAGCTCCTCCCCTCACTGTCATATCCAGTCATTCGACCGAAACAAGCCGAGAAAGGAGAAACCATAGGGTGCAGTGGTGACTGTAGTTTAATTAAAATTTAGACCTGCCTGAAAAGGACAGGGAGGGCCGTGGACTGGATACACTACAAGAGAAATAAATTTATCAGGTAAGCATAAATTATGTTTTCTCTTGTTAAGTGTATCCAGTCCACGGATCATCCATTACTTGTGGGATACCAATACCAAAGCTAAAGTACACGGATGATGGGAGGGACAAGGCAGGAACCACTGCCTGTAGAACCTTTCTCCCAAAAACAGCCTCCGAAGAAGAAAAAGTATCAAATTTGTAAAATTTGGAAAAAGTATGAAGGGAAGACCAAGTTGCAGCCTTGCAAATCTGTTCAACAGAGGCCTCATTTTTAAAGGCCCAGGTGGAAGCCACAGCTCTAGTAGAATGAGCTGTAATCCTTTCAGGAGGCTGCTGTCCAGCAGTCTCATAGGCTAAACGGATTATACTCCGAAGCCAAAAAGAAAGAGAGGTTGCTGAGGCCTTCTGACCTCTCCTCTGTCCAGAGTAAACAACAAACAGGTTAGATGTTTGGCGAAAATCTTTAGTAGCCTGTAAGTAAAACTTCAAGGCACGGACTACGTCTAGATTATGCAAAAGACGTTCATTCTTTGAAGAAGGATTAGGACATAATGATGGAACAACAATCTCTTGATTGATATTCTTGTTAGAAACCACCTTGGGTAAAAACCCAGGTTTTGTACGCAGAACAACTTTATCTGAATGAAAGATCAGATAAGGAGAATCACAATGTAAGGCAGATAACTCAGAGACTCTTCGAGCCGAGGAAATAGCCATCAGAAAAAGAACTTTCCATGAAAAAGTTTGATATCAATAGAATGAAGGGGTTCAAACGGAACCCCTTGAAGAACTTTAAGAACCAAGTTTAAGCTCCATGGAGGAGCAACAGGTTTAAACACAGGCTTAATTCTAACTAAAGCCTGACAAAATGCCTGAACGTCTGGAACCTCTGCCAGACGCTTGTGTAAAAGAATAGACAGAGCAGAAATCTGTCCCTTTAAAGAACTAGCTGATAATCCTTTGTCCAAACCCTCTTGGAGGAAGGACAATATCCTAGGAATCCTAACCCTACTCCATGAGTAATTCTTGGATTCACACCAATGAAGATATTTACGCCATATCTTGTGGTAAATTTTCCTGGTGACAGGCTTTCGTGCCTGTATGAAGGTATCAATTACTGACTCTGAGAAGCCACGCTTTGATAGGATCAAGCATTCAATCTCCATGCAGTCAGTCTCAGAGAAAGTAGATTCGGATGATTGAAAGGACCTTGTATTAGAAGGTCTTGTCTCCGAGGCAGAGTCCATGGTGGAAAGGATGACATGTCCACTAGGTCTGCATACCAGGTCCTGCGTGGCCACGCAGGCGCTATCAATATCACTGATGCTCTTTCCTGTTTGATTTTGGCAATCAGACGAAGGAGCAGAGGAAACGGTGGAAACACATAAGCCAGGTTGAAGAACCAAGGCGCTGCTAGAGCATCTATCAGTGCCGCTTCTGGGTCCCTGGACCTGGATCCGTAACAAGGAAGCTTGGAGTTCTGGCGAGACGCCATGAGATCCAATTCTGGTTTGCCCCAACGGAGAACCAATTGAGCAAACACCTCCGGATGGAGTTCCCATTCCCCCGGATGAAAAGTCTGACGACTTAGAAAATCCGCCTCCCAGTTCTCTACACCTGGGATATGGATCGCTGACAGGTGGCAAGTGTTAGTCTCTGCCCAGCGAATTATCTTGGAGACTTCTGACATCGCTAGGGAACTCCTGGTTCCCCCTTGATGGTTGTTGTAAGCCACAGTCGTGATGTTGTCAGACTGAAATCTGATGAACCTCAGGTGTTGCTAGCTGAGGCCAAGCCAGAAGAGCATTGAATATTGCTCTTAACTCCAGAATATTTATTGGGAGGAGTTTCTCCTCCTGAGTCCATGAACCCTGAGCCTTCAGGGAGTTCCAGACTGCACCCCAACCTAGAAGGCTGGCATCTGTTGTTACAATTGTCCAATCTGGTCTGCGAAAGGTCATACCCTTGGACAGATGGGCCCGAGATAACCACCAGAGAAGAGAATCTCTGGTTTCCTGATCCAGATTTAGTAGAGGGGAAAAATCTGTGTAATCCCCATTGCACTGACTGAGCATGCATAATTGCAGCGGTCTGAGATGCAGGCGGGCGAATGGCACTATGTCCATCGCCGCTACCATTAAGCTGATTACTTCCATGCACTGAGCCACCGTGGGGCGCGGAATGGAATGAAGAACATGGCAAGCATTTAGAAGTTTTGATATCCTGGACTCCGTCAGGTAAATTTTCATTTCTACAGAATCTATTAGAGTCCCTAGGAAGGAAACCCTCGTTAGAGGAGATAGAGAACTCTTTTCTTCGTTCACTTTCCACCCATGCGACCTCAGGAATGCCAGAACTATCTCTGTATGAGATTTGGCAATTTGAAAGCTTGACGGCTGTATCAGGATATCGTCCAGGTAAGGAGCCACCGCTATGCCTCGCGGTCTTAGGACCGCCAGAAGTGAGCCCAGAACCTTTGTAAAAATTCTTGGGGCTGTAGCCAACCTGAATGGAAGAGCTACAAATTGGTAATGCCTGTCGAGAAAGGTAAACCTCAGGAACTGATGACGATTCTTGTGAATCGGAATGTGAAGGTAGGCATCCTTTAAGTCCACTGTGGTCATGTACTGACCCTCTTGGATCATGGGTAAAATGGTTCGAATAGTTTCCATCTTGAATGACGGAACTCTGAAGAATTTGTTTAGGATCTTTAAATCCAAAATTGGTCTGAAGGTTCCCTCTTTTTGGGAACCACAAACAGATTTGAATAAAACCCCTGTCCTTGTTCCATTACTAGGAGGTCTTGCACACAGCTTAGGAATGCCTCTTTCTTTATCTGGTTTGCAGATAATCTTGAAAGGTGAAATATCCCTTGTGGAGGAGAAGCTTTGAAGTCCAGAAGATATCCCTGAGATATGATCTCCAACGCCCAGGGATCCTGAACATCTCTTGCCCACGCCTGGGCGAAGAGAGAGAGTCTGCCCCCTACTAGATCCGTTGTCGGATAGAGGGCCGCTCCTTCATGCTGTCTTAGAGGCAGCAGCAGGCTTTCTGGCCTGCTTGCCCTTGTTCCAGGACTGGTTAGGTTTCCAGGCCTGCTTGGATTGAGCAAAAGTTCCCTTTTGTTTTGAAGCAGAGGAAGTTGATGCTGCACCTGCCTTGAAATTTCAAAAGGCACGAAAATTAGACTGTTTGGCCTTTGATTTGGCCCTGTCCTGAGGAAGGGTATGACCCTTACCTCCAGTAATGTCAGCAATAATTTCTTTCAAACCAGGCCCGAATAAGGTCTGCCCCTTGAAAGGAATGTTGAGTAATTTAGTCACATCAGCTGACCAGGATTTGAACCATAGCGCCCTACGCGCCTGGATGGCGAATCCGGAATTCTTAGCCGTTAGTTTAGTCAAATGAACAATGGCATCAGAAACAAATGAGTTAGCTAGCTTAAGAGTTCTAAGCTTGTCAACAATTTCAGTCAATGGAGCTGTATGGATGGCCTCTTCCAGGGCCTCAAACCAGAATGCCGCCGCAGCAGTGACAAGCGCAATGCATGCAAGGGGCTGTAAAATAAAACCTTGTTGAATAAACATTTTCTTAAGGGAACCCTCTAATTTTTTTTATCCATTGGATCTGAAAAAGCACAACTGTCCTCAACCGGGATAGTGGTACGCTTTGCTAAAGTAGAAACTGCTCCCTCCACCTTAGAGACTGTCTGCCATAAGTCCAGTGTAGTGGCATCTATTGGAAACATTTTTCTAAATATAGGAGGTGGGGAAAAGGGCACACCGGGCCTATCCCACTCCTTACTAATAATTTCTGTAAGCCTTTTAGGTATTGGAAAAACATCAGTACTCACCGGCACTGCATAGTATTTATCCAGCCTACACAATTTCTCTGGCACTGCAATTGTGTCACAGTCATTCAGAGCAGCTAATACCTCCCCAAGCAATACACGGAGGTTCTCAAGCTTAAATTTAAAATTAGAAATCTCTGAATCAGGTCTCCCCGATTCAGAGACATCACCCACAGACTGAAGCTCTCATGTTCTGCATTGACGCAGTATCAGACATGGCTCTTACAGCATCTACGCGCTCTGTATCTCATCTAACCACAGAGGTATTGCGCTTGCCTCTCAATTCAGGCAATCTGGATAATACCTCTGACAGGGTATTATTCATGATTGCAGCAGTGTCCTGCAAAGTAATCGCTATGGGCGTCCCTGATGTACTTGGCGCCATATTAGCGTGCGTCCCTTGAGCGGGAAGCGAAGGGTCCGACACGTGGGGAGAGTTAGTCGGCATAACTTCCCCCTCGACAGACCCCTCTGGTGACAATTCTTTTATAGATAAAGACTGATCTTTACTGTTTAAGGTGAAATCAATACATTTAGTACACATTCTCCTATGGGGCTCCACCATGGCTTTCAAACATAATGAACAAGTATCCTCTGTTTCAGACATGTTTGTACAGACTAGCAATGAGACTAGCAAGCTTGGAAAACACTTTAAAGCAAGTTAACAAGCAATATAAAAAAACGTTACTGTGCCTTAAGAGAAACAAATTGACAAAATTTGAAATAACAGTGAAAAAAGGCAGTTACACTAACAAAATTTTTACAGTGTATGTAACAAGTCAGCAGAGCATTGCACCCACTTGCAAATGGATGATTAACCCCTTAATAACAAAAACAGAATAATAAATGACAAAAACGTTTTTTAAACACAGTCACAACAACTGCCACAGTCTACTGTGATTGTTACCCTCCTCAAACACGACTTTGAAGCCTTTTGAGCCCTTCAGAGATGTCCTGGATCATGCAGGAAGAAGCTGAATGTCTCTGTCAGTATTTTTATCTGCACAGAAAAGCATTAAAATAGGCCCTTCCCACTCATATTGCAACAGTGGAAAGCCTCAGGAACTGTTTCTAGGCAAAAATCAAACCAGCCATGTGGGAAAAAAAACTAGGCCCCAATAAGTTTTGTCACCAAACATATATAAAAACGATTTAACATGCCAGCAAACGTTTTATATTACACTTTTATAAGAGTATGTATCTCTATTAATAAGCCTGATACCAGTCGCTATCACTGCATTTAAGGCTTTACTTACATTAATTCGATATCAGCAGCATTTTCTAGCAAATTCCATCCCTAGAAAAATATTAACTGCATATACCTTATTGCAGGAAAACCTGCACGCCATTCCCTCTCTGAAGTTACCTCACTCCTCAGAATATGGAAGAACAGCAATGGATCTTAGTTACTTCTGCTAAGATCATAGAAATCACAGGCAGATTCTTCTTCTAATGCTGCCTGAGATGAAACAGTACACTCCGGTACCATTTAAAAATAACAAACTTTTGATTGAAGTTAAAAAACTAACTATAATACACCACTCTCCTCTTACTACGTCCATCTTTGTTGAGTTTTGCAAGAGAATGACTGGATATGGCAGTGAGGGGAGGAGCTATATAGCAGCTCTGCTGTGGGTGATCCTCTTGCAACTTCCTGTTGGGAAGGAGAATATTCCACAAGTAATGAATGATCCGTGGACTGGATACACTTAACAAGAGAAATTACCATTATTTATAAAGGCAGTATTTCTATAGGTCCAAGTGATTGTATAAAACAGTTGCACGAAATTGGACTTATTAAGTAGACATAATGGGTATCGCCCTTGTATAGTAGCATACAATAAATGGTATAGAGCATTACATTCTGAGATGATACATAGTTCTGTTGTTAAGTAAGAGGTATATTTATCTCTATAACTCTGTTCTAATGTAAGTGGTCTAAGGGGCCTAGTTTTAGCTGTGTAAGTAAGATACCACAATATATATATATATATACACACACACACACACGTGTGGTCTTTACTACGCTACCCCGGCCACAGGCAGCCCAGCAGTATGGGTAAAAAGAAGTGTGGTGTCCTAAACCTGGCTCCACTTGTTTCATACAGAGTAGTTACTGGTATAAGAGACATTATCTAATACTATTACGTTGATTGGAGTAGCCGTGTTAGTCCAGAGATTTAGATATCAAAACAACAAGAGTTTTGCATTGAGCAATGATACTTTTTTTATTGGACTAACTTTCGGAAGAGTTCCTTCCTTTATCAAGTCTGAAGCAATACTTGAAGTATTGCTTCAGACTTGATAAAGGAAAAAAAAAAAAAAAAGTTTAATTGCTCAATGCAATACTTGTTATTTTGGTATCTAATACTATTACTAAATAGAACTATATGGCAGGTCTGAAAAAACATATCATGCCTACATTCAATAATTAAGAACCGTTATCAAACATACATATATAACTGCAGAAATAAGTGAAAATGTTAGATATTAAAGCATATCAGAGCATTATTCAGTGCAAGATAGTGTCATGTGCAGGTCCTCAACACAGTATATGAGGTCTTCAAGCCTTAAAGTTGGATCCTGTTATGCTAGCAGCGTATAGTTATCACATTAAGCAAGAATACTATTGTATGCAAAACAAAATATAGGGTAATATGTTGGACATCAACTAGTATGACTCAGTATTTAAGTTTTGGCTTTTCTATAGCATATTCTGTATATATTTATTTAAGTAAATGCTGAAAATTACCAGCAGTCATACGATTTGTTTTATGAGTCCCAATACCTTATAGCAAAAGTTGTCAGCATAGAAGAAGTAACTGTGTGTCCCATACAAACTTAGGAATCCAATGCATCGGACACTAAAGTTATCATAGACAATTCCTAATGCTAGTGGGTATGCGCAGCACAAAAAACTCATCTAGTTGTGATCTATCCCACTCCAGATCGAGTGACCAAGGATAGTTGCATATGATTGCACTTGTACTTGCAGGTTAAGTCTCTTAACCTCATGGGAGTATGTCTTTACAAGAGGATCCGGTATTTTCACATAGTGGTCCCAGTCGGGAAGAAATATTATCATACTAGGTAGTTGAACCGCAATTACTCTTGTGGAGACTATATAGCTCCTTTCTTGAATAGGTTTACTGTAATGGGCCTTTCCATATTAAAGCACTTGCAATGTACGGGATGTCTTTAGGTGTAATCCCTGGGGAAATGACTCTGCCGCTGAGGGTCTCTCTTGGCCATCGGTTGCTGAATACTTAGGATTTCCATTTTAGTGGTAGTGCTCGTTTGATCCATTGCTCTATACATGGTGAGCTGGATAGTGGGGCTCTCCTCCTTATGCTTTTCGATTTCATCGTCTTGGCTATCAATGCAATTTACTGCGTCAGCAGGTTGGGACGTCATTTTGAGCAAGTGTTCAAATGCAGCTTGTCACTCATCTAGGAGATTGTTGATCTCCTTAAAGATCTATGCTGCCAAATCCATGCCAAGGTTCTTCTGCCGTTACAGTCCCTGAAGTCAATAAAGCAGCAGATAGGTGGTTTCTCTCCTCACTCTGGTCTCAGAATGGAGAAAAACCATGGCCGCTCCCGAGATCACTAACCAGCAAGATAGATGTCAGAGCGCTAAAGTTCCGTTCACGAAGCATCTTTCCTCTGTAAATTGTAAATGCTTAGGTCAACTTAGCTTGCAGGTTCACAATATTGGTGTGGTATAAAAAGGTCTGAACGGTCGCCAAACTTAACTTTTATGTGGAAAATAGCTGGAGCTGCTGCGATGTGCGACCATTCAGCCTCAGAGTTAGTTCCTCCCCCTAATATTAGCTAATTTTAGCTGTCAAGTAAAATCAGCTGTAGGTGTGCCCATTAAGGGCTAGATTACTAGTGGAGCACAAATATTTGATCCCGAGTGATAAGGGGAATACTGCAAGGGTTTGCACTCTTCAGGCTTACCTCACGTATTACGAGTGGAAAGTAAACATGATTTACACTAGAATGATTATTGAAACTTCAGAGCTCTGGTCTTAAAAGCTCTTTGCAAATATAAAAGTTGCAGAAAACACATCAAAACTACATTAAAAAAGTACAGTTACAATGATAACACCATCTAATAAAAATTATTTTTACAAAAAAATATTGCACACAAAAAAAAAAGTTATAAGGGCTCAAAGATTTGAGATCTCAGGTATTAAAAAAAAAGGCAAAGGGCTTTAACAGAGACATACATGGCTAAAGATGTGTATGAGAGAATATATATATAATATATATATATTTATATATTTTATATTAGCCCTCAGTTTACGCCGGGGTTAGGTTCCAGGAGGAATGGTTGTAAATCGAATCTGTTGTAAATTGTTGAAACCCAGTTTATAATGTAAGTCAAAGGGAAGTGAGGGGGTTAGGTTCCAGGCCCCTCTCAAAATTGTTAAAAGTAACACAGAATACATTATTTTTAAAGCTTTGAAATGAAGACTTTAAATGCTAAACAGCATTATAAACCTAATAATATAGATTGTATCATCATCAATCTAAGTTTAATGAACAAAAACATTTGCTAACAGCACCTATTTAAATAATCACACAACAGACTGCATCATCATCAAACTAAGTTTAATAAACAAAAACATTTTTTTACTTGCATTTTTCTGCAATCAGTTCTCTGCATTGTTAGCATGTTAGATAATATTGGGTCTGCACCTATTCTATGCATTTCAATCTGCAGTGATTAATAAGCAGTTAGGCACCCTCACCTCAAGCAGCTGGACAGGAAGATAATAGGGAAGTGGCTGCTAAAACTTGTTTCTTCAATAGCTAATGTCTGCTCTGTGTACACAGATCAATTTCAGGCTGTTAAGTTGCATAACTTTGCTGCAAAACAAGGGGACAGCTCCACCTACTGGCTATTTTAATTAGTGAACTTTGCTTTCCAAAGCTTTTCAATAGCAGTCACATGATTGAAAAAAAAGGTTGTTATTCTGAAACGGCGCAAATTGAACCAGTGTAAACCGAGGGCCACACACATATATATATATATATATATATATATATATATATATATATATATATTCTGCACTCACAGTTTAAAAGTGTCTTCCACCAGGGTGCAAAGTCAAATTATTGCAGAAGATCCAAGCAGGTACTGCACTCACTGGATTTAGAAAATAAATTAAATATTTATTAAATGGTGACATTTCAGGGTTCGTAGACCTCTTCCTCAGACCAGACCAAGTTGTCTGGTTTTTGTTCATTAAACTTAGTTTGATGATGATACAATCTATATTATTAGGTTTAAAATGCTGTTTAGCATTTAAAGTCTTCATTTCAAAGCTTTAAAAATAATGTATTCTGTGTTACTTTTAACAATTTTGAGAGGGGCCTGGAACCTAACCCCCTCACTTCCCTTTGACTTACATTATAAACTGGGTTTCAACAATTTACAACAGATTCGATTTACAACCATTCCTCGTGGAACCTAACCCCGGCGTAAACTGAGGGCTAAATAATATAATATAATATATACATACACACACACACACACACAAGTATTTATATTAGTAGATTAAAACATGTAAAAGCATAATTTATGTATTTATGCAACATACATATTTAACTAAGGCTTTAACTATGAACTTACTGTAAATATTTCACATTCCAATGTTCAGCATCCTCAATCATATCAGCTGGCTGAGCATCATGGGAAATGTAGTTCTAAAACCTCTGGAGGGCCAAGTTTGAGGATGTCTGGGCTAGAGCAACTGAGAATATGTGATTGGGTTTTTTCCCCCACTTTTTTTCTCCATTGACTTCTATAGAGAAAAACGTGAACGCGCACACAATATTCTAAGTTCGGCTTTTTGTGCTTGTTGGGTTAGTGCGCAAGTGAAAATAGTTTACTTTCAACTCATACTACAAGCGCAATTCGATGATTGCAAAAATCTTACCTCTAGCACAATTATCACTCAAGTGTGAGCGTTAATTTGTGCTTTACTTGTAATCTGGCCCTAAATCGGTCCTGGAGCGAACACTGCAGCATACATGAAGGGTTAAAAAATGTATATATGGGTATTGACGTTTTAGCATAGGACATTTCATCATATCCCTAGATATGGTTTACCAAAAGTATAATTAAACATATTACAAGTAATAAATAAATACAGATTAAAATTCCAAGTTATTTTAAAGATATTTTCTTTAGTGAAAACTAGCCAAATTTATTTATATAGAAAATGGGGCTAAAACTGTCCCTATGACACACACACTATAATTTAAAGCCCAATTTACAAACCCTCACTAATCCTGTACCTATCATGTTTTCAGATTAGTTACTTGTTACGTGGCTTTTTGTACATTTTTATTACTTATGAATTACTTTTCCAAAAATCTCTTGTTGCTGGTTGAAATTGTCATGTACAACTAGTGAACTGGAAAAGGCACTTGCTAGGGCTGAGACTAAGAACAGTTATTATGGCTCCAAATGAATAACCTTTAAAAAGGGACAGTCTAGTCAAAATTATACTTTCATGATTCAGATAGGACATGCAGTTTTTTTTTTTTTTGTTTTTTTTATAACAATTCTTTATTATCCAGCAAAAACAAGCAAAACAAAAACAGAAAAAAAAGCAATATTGTACAATAATATGGCCTTGACTCATTACAAAAAATAAAAATAAAATACAAGAGACAAATGTATCATCATCTGAGAATCTGAACAATTTAAAAATAATGAGAGCTGGAGAAAAGAATACATTCAAAAATAGATTATGTTAGATAACCTCTAACCCACACTCTTCTCTGGAAAAAAAAAATACTTTTCATCAGAAAAGAAAAAGGAAACATTGCCTCCTTATATCACCTTATGCTGGGATTTTCCTTTTTTTTTCCCCCTTTCCCCAAAAAATAATGAAGAAAAAAAAAAAAAAAAAAAAAAAAAGGGGGGGGGGGGGTGAAGAGAGAGGGGGGAAAAAAAAAAAGGGAGGGAACCCCCACTCGCTCAACTCCCTCAGCCTTCCCTCTACCATACGCCTAGCAGAATTAATTCTGAATTTTGGAAAGGAAAAATCATATATTCTCTTTCATTTTCAGAAAGTGATTTGATGTATACTGCCCATTTGTTGAAAACATTTCTAATGTCCTCATCATTATCTATATCTGTATCTTTTTGTTCTAATAAACATTGTTTTTCAAACAATTCTGAATTTCGGACACGCTGGGCACTGAGCGTATTTTCCATTTTTTGCATAACAGATATCTAGTTGCTAGAATGGAAGTGGAAATCAATTTATCATTGGGATGACGCTTATTTAATTTATCCATACATAATATAATCTGA
The DNA here is from genome assembly GCF_027579735.1 of Bombina bombina. NCBI lineage: Eukaryota > Metazoa > Chordata > Amphibia > Anura > Bombinatoridae > Bombina > Bombina bombina. Next base: position 977,086,048 of record NC_069500.1, on the reverse strand, counting down.
TATAAAGTAAAGGTTACTGGGGGGGATTTTCAATACCATGTTCAGCCAATATTCTAACTTGCGCCAAGTATTTCTGACTTTTGGGCAAGACCAGAGCATGTTAGCTGCTGGGAGTGAACATTTATCAAATCCTGAGTTATGTACCCTGCAACCCTTTTCCGGAGTGAAGTATGCCCTATGAAGCACTTTAATATGTGCTTCACGCCATGTAGCAGAAAGAGTTGTATTTTTCACTTTACTTATAGAGTGTTGCAGTGTTTTTGGGTCTACCTCGTTCTGTTCAGACAGCGAGATCCATGTTGAGGCAAGTCTTATTAAGTTCAAATTGCCCCTGTTAGTACCCAAAAAATGATAACACATGGAAATAGACATCTGATCAGCAGCCATTAGTATGAGCCAGTTTTCAAGTTTACCTAAATTCCAGCACCATCCCTCTTCTCTAGTTGTTTCAGAAAGGAAATGCCTTATCTGCAAATAGGCAAAAAAAATCTATGTTGAGTAGATTGTATTCCCCTTTTAATTTTTCAAATGTTTTAATATTTTTTCTGTCACCATCTATTAACAGGATCAGTTTATTTAGCCCATTCTTATGCCATCTATTAAAAACCTCGGAGTGTAATCCAGATTGAAACTTTGGATTCCCTATCATAGGAAGATATTTTGAAACTTTAGTATTAATAGAAAGGAGCTTTGATATTTTCCACCACGCCTTAATAGGATTAGAGATAGTTTTGAATCTTTTAATTTCTGGAGGTAACTCTTTAGGGGGAGAATGTAGGAGTGCTAGGGGAAGATAGGGATCACACATGTTTGTTTCAAGATGATTGTTTAAGATATAGTCTAAATAAAATAAAATCCAACCCGTCGCTGTTCGTGCCAAAAAACTAAGATTGTATGCTCTAATATCTGGAAGTGCCAAACCCCCGAACTCGCGTGAAAGAGAAAGTTTATTAAAGGTATATTCGTGCTTTTTTCCCCTGCCAAAGAAATTGGCTGATTAGACTATTGATCAGCCTAACATCCTTTTCAAAAAGTATTACTGGTACGTTCTGTAGTACATATAATAATTTCGGGAGGAGAATCATTTTGAACAATGCTACTCGTCCCGAGACTGAAAGGGGTAAAGTATGCCATTGTCTGAGTTTTTCCTTAATTTGCCTAATAATAGGAGGTATATTAAGTTCATATAATTTGTCAGAGTTCACCGGGATGTTTATTCCTAGGTATTTAAATGAATCTGTTATTCTTTTAAATGGGTTTTCTATGCATGAGTCATTATCCCTGCGAATCCAGTATATTTCTGACTTAGATGCATTTATTTTGTATCCTGAAAAAGTACCATAATGGTTTATTATCTGCAAGAGTTTTGGGATGTTAGTTTTAGTATTTGATATGTACAGCAAAAAATCATCTGCGTACAGACCAATTTTCATCTCATGATTTGAGATCTTTATTTCCTCCAGACTTTGTCGTATCATAATCGCCAGGGGCTCGATAGCCACATCAAATAGAAGGGGGGAGAGCGGACAACCCTGACGAGTTCCTCTTTTTAAAGTTATTGATGGAGATACAGCACCATTGATAATTAGGCTTGTAGCTGAACACTTATAGAGTTTCTCTATAAATTCAGGGAATTTACCCTTAATAGGACATGCAGTTTTAAACAACTTTCCGGTTGACTTCAATTTTGCTTTGTTCTCTTGGAATTCTTTGTTGAAAGCTAAACCTAGGTAGGCTCATATGACAATTTCTGAGCCCTTGTCTTAGTGCATTTTGACAGTTTTCCACAGCTAGACAGTGCTAGTCCATTTGTGCCATATAGATAATATTGTGCTCATTCACGTGGAGTTACCTAGGAGTCAGCACTAATTGGCTAAAATGTCAAAAGAACTGAAATAAGGAAGCAGTCTGCAGAGGCTTATATACAAGGTAATCACAGAGGTAAAAAGTATATTAATATACCCATATTGGTTATGCAAAACTGGGGAATGGGTAATAATGGGTTTATCTATCTTTTTAAACAAGACAAATTCTGAAGTAGACTGTCCCTTTAAAAAAGGGACAAAAAACAAGTTGGGATAGAGACTAAATATAATTTGTACTTTAATTACTTAACCTTCAAATTTATACTGCACTGTCTCGCTTTTAACCCTTTAATTTAAGTTTCCGAATTGTAACGCTCTAATTCCCCTAACACATTTCCTTCTATGGCTGTATCTACAGTATATTTATTGTTGTTTTGGTAGAATGCAAAAGTGAACAGGGATTATCTACTAGAGCATTCATAAAAGCTGTGAACTCAGTTAAAAGGGACAGTCTACATCAGAATTTGTATTGTTTTAAAAGATAGATAATCCCTTTATTACCCATTCACCAGTTTTGAATAACCAACACAGTTATATTAATATACTTTTAACCTCTGATTATCTTGTATGTAAGCCTCTGCAAACTGCCCCTTTATTTTGACAGACTTGCAGTTTAGCCAATTAGTGCCTGCTCCCAGATAACTTCACGTGCATGAGCACAGTGTTATCTATATGACATACATGAACTAACACCCTCTAGTGGTGAAAAACTGTTAAAATGCATTCTGAAAAGAGGTGGCCTTCAAGGTCTAAGAAATTAGCATATGAACCTCCTAGGTTAAGCTTTCAACTAAGAATACCATGTCAGGGCATCTGTAAATGTCAGTGGAATATATATATATATATATATATATATATATATATATATATATATATATATATATATATATATATATATATATATATATATATATATATATATATATATATATATATATATATATATATATATAAAATCTATCAAATAGTAAATCTGAACGTGCTCATTCATTACACTATGTATTCCACAGAAAGACTGTTCCCTAGAGATGTCCCACTGAGGTGTGAACTTAAAATCTCTATCCGATGATCCCTGACCCCTATATCTACTCTAAAACCATCTGTATTTTGTGTCTCATAAGTTTTGGATAACAACAATTCTATTTACTATAAAACCCCCTTTGCCAAATAGTGTTAGCTGGATGCACATTTATTATGATTGAAAGTAGCAAAGCTTTGAAGCACACCCTCCTGCTGTGTAAAGCACAGAAACACTTTTCCTAAAGGAACTATAACTCAGTGACCCTGTTCATTTGACTATATATGCAGAGTTTTATGACTCTAAAACATTTTGTTTGTTCAACTTTGACAACCATCTCAGGATACCATTTGTCTTTCAAACTGGAAAGGTGTGATAGGATCTGCAAAGTGACATGTTTTGTGAGAATTTCAGCATTACTCTCAGGTGCAAAAAGACCCCATGTGGTGAGTAAAAGACAAAGAGTCTGGGTTAGGATAACACAGAGAAAGCACATGGCTTACATCATGATTTCAAAACAACTGTATTTAGATTTTAAGTAAAATTAAATACATTTTACAAAGGGAACAATGCCGGTTTTCCATGTATGTTTAAAATAATTCAAATAACCCATATATGTATATATAACATGCTTTCCTGTTTTCCAGATGGAACTAAAAGATGACACATACAGAAAGATACATGGGATGAAATAAGTCATAATATGAATGTGCAATAAATGTTTATAAAGTTTTAAATACATCTCTTGAAATATAGTGAGATGGATATATGGAAGTTACTTTGATGTAGGCTGACCATATTGCCGCTTTAAAAAGGGACACATATGAAAAATACATATGTCAGGGCTGTTTTCAGGGCTGTTTAAAGAAATGGTTTTGTATAAGAACCCTCACATATGTATTTTTCATATGTGTTCCTTCTTAAAGCGGCAATATGGTCAGCCTACTTTTATGTGATACGACTATGAAATATTGACATCTGATATTGAAATATAAATTTTCTGTTAGGCTAAATGAAATATAAATGCCAACAAGAGAAATTTACTAATGCAGTAAATTATAACATGTTTAATAGGAAAAATTGAATAGTTAGCAATATAAATTATTTAATATAAATAATGTTAGACACATGTTTCATATCAAAATGACCAGAGAGGTAATGTGATCCTACCCATCTGTGATTGATCTTGTGAACTTATTAATATGAGGGAATTATGGCAGTTATTACACATTTTAAAGAAAAATTTTAAAATGTTCAGAGTGTTTAAATGTATTGCTATGTTGTATGTCTGCTGCCACCTAAGGGCCAATACCGGTATAGCAGTTAAAGGATTTAGCTGTTTTAAAAAAAAAAAAAAAAGGGGGATGTGTTTCCGTGGTGACCGAGGGCCAATCCAAATAGACATCCCACCTAAAAAATGGGATGGTCAGATCTCGTAGGGCCACTCCCATGGTTCCATCAATGAGTGAAAAACTTATTTAAGTAAATGCAGGAGGGAGAACAAGTGGAGATTTTTGCTGACTTGAATGATCTACTACTGGGCGTTCAAAATACATTCATTCTGAGCAAGCTATCTACCCTTTTCTCAGTGATTGCAAAATTTACTTATCTATTTTCGGAGATGAAACAAGGAATCCTTGGTAACTGAACTATCAATTTTGGTAACACACACATTATATATATATATATATATATATATATATATATATATATATATATATATATATATATATATATATATATATATATATATATATATATAAATAAAAGAAAGAGGGTTGCAATTAATATTTTAACACAGATATATGCATAATAGCTGTAGTTTAAAGTATAGTTGAGAGATTTAAAGGGAGCAGTTTATATTGTAGCTTATATTCAGTCTGTATATGTTAAATACATATCCTTGATGCTAAATTGTTTTATCTATACAACTAGAGAGTTATAACTCAGAATTGGGTTTTTAAATAAATAATATATACAATTTCTGATGTTTTAATAGAAGTGTATATTGTACTATTGTTTAAATTAGCACTGTAAATCATATTACTGAATGTTTGGAGCTGCTACTTTAAGTCTCATTGTAATATTTTAAATGCAGCTCTGAATGAAAGGCTGGTTTTAAAGGTAAATTTGCATGAGCTTTGCATAGCATATTTTAAATAGTTTTTGTTTTAACGCATATAGTGTCGACTCATATTCTAATTCTCACAAATATACACATTTCAATATGTTCATAAATATTTACTAATAATAAAGAATTCAGGTATTTATATTAATTTCGTTGTCTTAGTAGAAGTATATTGATTGTGGGTTCAATCTAAAGAAAGATTGTTAAATATATTCCCTGCCATATACTCACACATTGTTTGGAGAATACTGCTAAGATTTTTATAAATATACTTGACAACCAAGAGAACAAAGCAAAATTGGTGATAAAAGTAAATTGGAACATTGTTTAAAAGCACATGCCCTATCAGAATCATGAAAGTTTATTTTGGCCTAGACTGTCCCTTTAAAATACAATGCCGGGGGGCGGAGCCTGGAGCCGAGCAGAGATGGAGGTCTGATCCTTTAGCTCTGTGAGACGTCGCCACAAAAAGCTAATTAAACTGCCAATAATACACTGCAGACTTAGCCACATGAACCCTTGGCTATAGAAGAGGCACAGGACGGTCCGGTACAAAAGTTTAAACGGCGGGGTAAAAGGAGAAACTTTCAAATAGGTGCGGCACTAATATGTAACGGCCGCCATATTAACCACGCGGCACTACTCCACACGACTACCAGAGACCGGAATACATCCTGAGTGCCCATTGTGATATGTGGAACCGAAATGGGAGAAGTGGAGAGAATCGGAGAGTGACAGGCTTCAGGTACTGTGCACTGTGGTTATAAACATTTACGAAAGTTGGCGGACATTTTTCAAAATCTACACAAAGATGTATCATGCTAAAGGAGCAGCTCAGTGAGCTGAAGGGCCGCACAGAATATCAAACAAACACAGTATTACTATTCACGCAAGTAGCAACTCCTGCATATATAAGATGAACAGAGGGGAAAACTTTATTCTCTTATTTTGGGACTTCAGATATATAATATATTAGCATAACGCCATGCTGCAGTGAAAAGCAACATACGAGACACAATGATGCTGCATGATATAAAGACCCGGTTCTGAGGGAACATTAGCATTACTAATATAACGTATAAGTACAGAGTCACTACTACTACAAGCTGATACTTAAGATCCAAGTAAGGGTCAAGCATATATAAGGCCTCTGCAATATAATTCCTTCTCAACTTGACACTAGCCTTGTCCCACACTACCGTATTCACAAGAGATCTACGCCATTAAAGGCATATACCCTCACCTACAGTAAAATGTCTGCCAGGAAACAGAATAAACCACCTGCAACAAGCAAATCTCAGGTCTCAAGCCTCTTTTTCAAGTCTAAAGGAGATAAAGTAGCAGGACAACAGCAATCCATTATAGAGGAAGATGCAGGATCAGACTCAGACTCTAGATCAGTAGAGGGGGATGCCACGCCGGTGACTAAGGCAGATCTCAAATTACTCGTCTCAAAACAGGACATCAACTTAAATTTCGAAAAATTATGGGACAAATTTGACAGCTTCCAAACCACTATCACCAATAATCTTGCCGAAATTAAATCTGACATGCTAGATCTAGGTAACAGAGTAGCCTCGCTAGAGGAACATGAAGATACTACCACAGAAGAAATATCTGCATTGAATCAACAAATTAACTCCCAACAACAAGTAATAACTGAAATAGAAGATAAATTGGAAGATATTGAAAACAGGAATCGGAGGAACAACTTGAGGATCAAAGGGATCCCAGAATCAGTATCTTCCTCAGAATTACAGAACTATTTACATCAACTATTCCAAGCTATCACGGGAGAAACGGGTGATGAGAAGCACCAAATGGAGAGAGCCCACAGATCACTTAGAGCAAAACCTAAAGAGGACGCCCCACCAAGGGACGTGATAATCAAGATGTTTCGATTCCCTGAGAAAGAGGCAATATTATCTGCAGCAAGGAAGCACCCAACCTTCAAATTCCAGGGATATGTTATTCAATTTTACCAAGATTTGTGCCTGCGCACACTACAGAGGAGAGGTACATTGAGACCACTGACTTCTTTACTGAGAAAACATCAGATAATTTATAGGTGGACTTTCCCATTTGGCCTGCATATCCAATTTGAAGGCAGGTATATCACTCTCAAAGACCCATCAGAAATACCAGATGTCTGCAAGAGGCTCAGACTGGAGGTACCTGACATGCCTTCCAATACATTCCCCGAAGAGGATCTACAAAAGAACCACAAAACTCGTCATATTCAGAATCAGAAATGGTCCAGAGTATCAAAGAGGGGTACCAAGACCTGAGAAATACCGAATTTCATCATACATCTCTCTGCTTTCACAGCACTCTAGGAGGTGCTGACACAAGGAAAACTCTTCCCTAATTTAGAAGAATGTCAAAGCTCAATTTTGTTTATATCAAAGGGGAAATTAGATGGTTACAACCATATCGAGCTCCCATCTCTTACATCATCAATGAGGGAACTTTCAACAAAGGGTAGCTGGTCTTAGATATTACTCCCTTTTCTCCAAGAACTGTTGGACACAATATTTCTTTCAAATACATTGTGCAAACCTTGGAGTAAGGGTCACAGTGACTCACATAGGTTGGTTACTTAAACATGTAAGACATAAGTTAAAGTCTCCACAAAGCTTTGAGGTTCATTATTGATGATATGTTCAAGTCAAAATAATGCTTTAACCTGCTTTTCTTTACAGCTATAGAAACTCATCATACAGTATACTATAATACAGTTGATATGAGGCGATGTCTCGCATTGCTTATTGATAATTGTTCTTTGTTTTTTTTTCCTTACTACCATACTTTTGTTTCAGAATCGGATAAATGGAGAATAGCATTTACCGGTTAAAAGTTACAAATTTTGCACTAGTTAAATTTTGTTTTTTTTGTTATTATGTCGCCATATCTAATTATGTTTGCAATTGCCTTATTATCCAGAAGGAGGGTCGGGGTCAGCGGAGCCGGGGGGGTGGTACAGAACTATGTCTAAGATCTCGGGAGACTCTTGGAGGAAGGAGCATGTACAGCGACGACACCAGGGTAAGATAACAATGACTAATCATATACACCTAATATCACATAATGTAAGGGGTCTCAACACAGATGTTAAACGCAGATCAGCCATGACCCAATATGATAGACTAAAAGCAAATCTGATTTTCCTCCAGGAAACACACTTCACCAGCTCCATTATTCCTAAATACTGGTCTAGACAGTTCCCCCAACATTTTCACTCAGTAACGGATAGCAAGAAAAGAGGGGTCTCCATATTAATACACCACTCACTAAACTTCAACACGGAAGAGGTACTGAAAGACGGGGAAGGTAGATACTTGATAGTCAGGGGATCAATTCAAGGGACAGAGATAACGCTCTGTAACATTTACGCCCCAAACGAAAAGCAGGACATCTTCCTGACTCACATGGCACACCTACTCACACAATGGTCCCAATCAAGAATTATATTGGGGGGGGACTTTAACTTGCCTATTCAAATTATTGAGACAGAGGGGTCGTCAGTACTAACACACAAACAAAGACATCACAATGCTATGGTTAGATCAATTAAAAGAGCCTTGTCGGCCCAAAATGTTATTGACTCTTGGGAGTCATTATATGGCAAGACTAATGACTATACATTCTACTCCTTTGCTCACAAAACATACTCCAAGCTAGATTATGTATACCTTAGCCAAATACTTATACCTAACTTACAATCCTCCTCCATACATGCATGCGCATGGTCTGACCATTCTATTGTTAGTATTAAATTGACAGGAATCCTTAGACATTGCAGTAATCGTTCATGGACATTTGACCCAAATATACTTAGAAACCAGACTACACAGGACGCAATATTAAAAGCCCTAACTGAGTATTGGTCTATAAACACAGATACAACTAATAATCCACTTTATACTTGGGCAGCACATAAACCATTTATTAGGGGTTTGCTCATACAAGCAAAAGCCACTTATAATAAAATGACGAGATCAAAAACAGATAAACTACAAACAGAGATAAACGAACTGACTACACAACATCAACGTACTTCTTCTACAAAAACATTCAAACTCCTCCAGGAAAAGAGAAGGGAACTGTCTGGGATCATGTCGGCCGCTTCTCTTAGAGCTGCACAGAGACTAAAGGCACATTACTATATTTACTCAAACAAACCAGACAGATACCTAGCACATAAACTACAGGAAAAAATTAGATCTTTCTCGATCCCCTCTATCCAGACCCACATTGGTTCATACACATCAAATCCACAGGAAATTACAGATACTTTTGCAAAGTACTACCAATCACTATATGATGGTAAAAAAACTAATCCATCGGCACATACTAAAATACTTAGAGAACAATTCTTAGCAGCAGCCCACCTCCCAGTAATAGATAAGGAGGCCTTAAAGGAATTAAATACAAATATAACGACAAAAGAGATCTTAGAGGCAATTAAAAGTCTAAAGCCAGGAAAAGCAGCAGGCCCGGACGGGTTTCCAGGGGAATATTATAGATTATTTAAGATGGCATTGGTCCCACACCTCCACAAATTTTGTAATGATATTATGTTAGGTAAAAACATCCCTATGGATATATTGCGTGCTAAGATAATAGTTATCCCCAAACCTGGTAAGAACCCGAATTTATGTAATAGCTACCGCCCTATTTCATTAATAAATCAGGACATAAAGATCTTTACCAAAATACTGGCCAACAGACTGAAAATACATCTCCCCTCTCTGGTACATCCAGACCAGGTGGGATTTATTATAGACAGAGAAGCACCTGATAACATTAGAAGGACAGTGGACCTAGTTGATCACCTAGATAAGACCAAAACGCCTTCTCTGCTCCTTTCACTGGATGCAGAGAAGGCGTTTGACAGAGTAGACTGGGAATACATGTTTGAGGTATTAGCTGGTTTTGGACTCAGGGGACCCTTCGTGAAAGCCATCAAAAATATCTACTCCTCCCCCACAGCTGTGATTAGAGCGGCGGGGTATCAATCGAACCCTATTGATATTCGTGGAGGTACCAGGCAAGGTTGCCCCCTTTCTCCGCTGATTTTTGCATTATGCATAGAGCCCCTAGCGGCAACAATCAGACTTTCCCCAGATATACATGGAGTTAAGATAAACCAAAATGATTACAAACTCTCGCTTTTTGCGGATGATATTCTTTTGACACTAACGAAACCCCTGATTTCACTACCAAATTTGTATAAAATTCTGCAAGACTTCTCAGATGTGTCGGGATATAAAGTCAATTTAGATAAGTGCGAAGGACTGCCCATAGCTCTCCCGACCCATACTTCTAAACTAATAGAAACGAATTTCACATTTACCTGGGCTAGAAAAGCGATACAATATTTAGGAGTCAAAATACCTAAAGACTATAAAGATTTGTATAAGATTAACTATATCCCTCTTTTTAAAAAAATTAGGTCGGACCTACACAGATGGAAGAGTAAACAATTCTCTTGGTTTGGTCGCCTTTCGGCAATTAAAATGACTATTGTTCCACGCATATTATACCTCTTTAGGGCTTTACCTATCAAAGTCCCAACCCCAGATATAATCAAATTACAACAAGACCTAACGGGATTTCTAAGAGGCAGTAAGTTAGCCAGAATTGCTTCCAGAACTTTACAACTTCACAGACAGGTGGGGGGGGTGGGTATGCCGAACTTGATGGAGTACTATCAAGCAGCTAGATTAGCTCAAGATCTACTACTGAACAAAAACACAAACGACATTATATGGACTACACTGGAGGCTGAAGTAGGAAAAACTGATAAGTCTTCTGATATACTATGGAGACCTACTAAGGGATACACAAATACCAACACCACCTTATCAGCCTCTGGAGACTCGGTAAAGACCTGGACAGCGTTGACCAGTGCTCTTCACCTATTACCAACAGACTCAATAGCCAGACCGATTAAAACTCTGCTCCCGAATGATCTACATTTACAACTGGAAAAATGGGAGAATAAGGGACTTTACAGAGTGGCCGACTTTCTAGTAGATGGTAAATTCATTACATTCGCACAAACCCAAGATAAATTAGCTCCCTACAAACTCCACTGGTTTCTATACCTGCAGATCTCATCTGCGATACACAAATACCTACATTTTCCTCATACAAGAAAAATAACAACATTGGAACAATTTATTATTAACAAGAAAAGGGATAAAAAGATGATTTCCTATCTATACATAGCTATACAAAAGGCAAGATACACCTCAAACACTCCAATAGTTGATAGATGGATAAAAGATATAGGTACAGATCTAAAAATAGAGGACTGGATAGCCATCACACGTGACGTTGGTAGAGGTATGATTAGTGCTGACTTCAAAGAGAACTGTATTAAAACCACTTTCAGGTGGTACTTGACCCCGACTAAAACATCTCACTATTCGCGTGGTTCCACCAACCATTGTTATAGAGGGTGTCGAGAAGTAGGTACATACATTCATATGTGGTGGGAATGCCCTAAAGTGCGGCTGATATGGTCTGAGCTATCGTCTCTACTGAGTACTTTGCTATCAGAAAATATCAATCTCTCGATGGCGCAGGCCTTACTGAACGAACACATCCCAAGATTTAACTCTGCCATAAACACTTTTATAAGAACACTATGCACAGCCACAAGGATATGTGTAGCAAAGTATTGGAAGATGGGGGTACCAACTTGGACTGAGATAATGGAAAAGTTTAAAGTTACATACTCCATGTCGGAGCAAGCTTCCTTGATCCAAGGTTCGACAGAGAGTTTTCAGAAAATCTGGTTTTATTGGATTATGGGAGACAGAGGAGTGAGAGGAGGTATAGAGGAAACTGAACCTACTTAGAAATTAAGACAGGAGGGGTGAGGAGGGGACTGACGGGGAGAGGGGGTCTGGCCTTCCCCGGCTCTGCTGAACTCTAATAATGTTGAGATATTGTTGCTGACTTTACCTTTTTTCCTTCTGGTTCACATGCTATAAGTATTATGTCAAAGATAGGCAAAATGTATAGGCTAAGACATATGCATTGGTTACAGGTTTCTGTTATGTTGATTTTTATTTTTGGATTCGTAAGTTTAAATATCTACTTTGGTGGTCATATATACTAGATAGCAAAGAGTAACTGGACCACAGAAGACAACAACTTATTGAGATTGGGCTTCCAGAGCCCCAGGAATTGCTGGACTTAATTACCGAGCATGTCCTAGTGCTCCATCAGTTATATGGCAGGACAAGAGTGTATAGGAGCCAATTCAGCCAGATATTTTGTAAGCTATATTTTACTTATCAATGTTGTTGTACATTTTATGATGTTAATTATTTGAAAACTAATAAAAATTATTTCAACCTAAAATACAATGCCTGTGTCTAAACACTGATAAGGGGGTGGAGCACAGTACTCAAGATAGCATGGCTATGTAAGTATTTTTGAAAATGATTTTAAAATGCTTGCCAGCCATTTTTAAATCATTTTTATTATTCAGCCCTTTTAGGATATGCACAGATCTCACTGAGCACTTTAAACATGCTTTAGGTCTTATGTGAAAAATATGTGCTCCTTATGCAATTCTCTTTAAGGTTTGCTTTAAAAGAGATTTTTGTGCACTTCCCTTTCAGCACTGATATTTATTCATTGGCTATGTGCATGCATGGAGCACTTGAAAATAAAGATTAAAAAAAAAAAATATATATATGTATAATAATAATAATAATAATAATAAATATTATTATTATATTATTATTATTATTATATCATCCTCCACTTTCATTTCCATGTTGCACAGAGGAGTTTTTCCTCATTCTCCAGCAGAGGTATTTTCCTCATTCCCAGTATCCGAATGAGTAATGACCCCTCATGTGGAGCTCCTGTCACCTTTTATTAGATTTGAGGGGAATAAGCCTATCAAGAGGGGTAATATGCAGGTAGTCACATGTCCTGACTCAAAGAGCATTTAGAGTCCTGTTCACTCAGAGGTGCACGATACACGATTTGAAAGGAAAAAAAAAAAAAAATTGTTCTGATTTTTGGTGCAAGTGTTTTTATTATTACTACACAGAGTTGGGTTACCTACATTGTCAATATGACTAGTCCCCCACTGTAAAATTAGTATTCTGTGTTTTAAAAAGATGTAACACTTTTATGGTTAGATATTTCTCTTTGTTTTCTGCATACAGTAAATGTATTCTAGTAATTTTTATTTTAAAACCACAGGTAGAGAATCCTGCTTTCGGTTTGATACCAACAGTGGAACCATTTACATTTGTTTGCATTCATAACAATGGTTATACCTATACTGGTTGATTTCTCCAAGCTAAAGTTGAATTCCTAAAAGTGACTGGTCTGCTGAAAGAATACGGTACGATTTGTGCAGGTACCACACAAACACGGACTAATGTGTAAAATCGCTAGAAACAGCTTCAGCTTTTATCTCTACAGCAGTGGAATAATTGATAGCAGGAATGCAATGAATAGAAAGCATATATAAATATAACTACTGCTACATGATATATTAGAACCCTGCTATAAATAACTTGCAATCTTGCTTAGTGGAGAAAGAACACAAACTTAGACTTGTCTATTTAATAGTGCAATAATACATCAAAAGCTCTCCTGATTAATAGGTTATGATAAGATTAATCTTTCATGGTATTGATATGGAGTACTTTGTCAGGCATGCTAGAAACCATATGCAGTACTGCTTCCCATAATCCCTTGGCAATGAGCAACACCAACATTGTTATTGTTTAAAAAGATAGACAACGCCTTTACTACCCATTCCCCAGCTTTGCACAACCAACATTGATTTATTAAAGGGATATTAAACACTTTGAGATGGTAATATAAAATGATAAATTGTATATATAAAACAGATCTGCAATATACTTTCATTATTTATGTTGTTCTATTTGCCTGTATTTCCATTCTGAAATTGTGAGCTTTTCAGTTCCTGTTAGAAATGGAAGTGCAGAACTCTGTTAAATCCAGCACAACCATTGGCTGCACACTCTAGTGACCTATTTATAACTGTCTCTAATTGGCCACAGCAGAGAAGGTAACACAAGTTACAACATGGCAGCTCCCAGTGTTTTGGACACACTAAAACTTTACACTTATTTTGTCTCTTTTTAAACAACTAATGAAACTTTAAAAAATACATCTACATGTTACTCATGGACTAATATTTTCTTTGAATGTATCATTCTATCTAGCATGTATTTAGTGTTTATTGTCCCTTTAATATACTTTATAACATTTAAACCTCTAAATTTCTGACTGTTTCTAAGCCACTACACACAGCCTCTTATCACATGCTTTTTATTTGCTTTTCAAAGAAGGGGAGTGCTCATTCATGTGCCATATAGATAACATTGTGCTCTCTCCTCTAGAGTAGTTGATGACACTGCACTAATTGTCTAAAATGCAAGTCAATAAATAGCCATTTGATCAGGGGGCTGTAAGAAAATGCTTAGATACAAGGTAATCACAGAGGTAAAAAGTATATTAATATAACCGTGTTGGTTATGCAAAACTGGGAAATGGGTAACAAGGGGATTGTCTAGCTTTTTAACCCTTTGAGTGCTAATGACGGCTCTGAGCCGTCACAGAGTTTCTCACTCTGGTGCTAATGACGGCTCAGAGCCGTCATGAGCACTCTCCCACCTTGAGAGAGATCTGGGGGCTCCTAAGTTACTGCTCCTACCCCGGCGATCGTGCCTGTAGAGCGACAGGCATCGCCGGGGCTTCACGTGATGCGTGGTGACGTCACGTGCAATTACGTGATGACTTTATTTATCCTTAACAATGTTAAGTATTGGAGGAGGGGGCATGCTGCTCAGAAGCCTGTATCTCAGGCATCTAAGCAGCTACAGACCCCCAAGACCCATTGGGGGTCTGTAAAAAAAAAAAAATAATTAGTTAAAAAAATGTTTTAAAAAATAAAATTAAAATATTAGCACCCAGGTGAGAAATGGCTTAGCAGCCAAAGGGTTAAACAAAAAATTACAATTTTGGTATAGACTGTCCCTTTAAATACCGTCAAGAGATCCCACTGAAAACAGCAGTTCATGCAAAACTCAGATTAGATACAGAAGTAACAGAATGCTGCACACACAGCAGGTTTTACTTTTTTTTTTTTTAAGAAAATTAAAAAAAAAAAAAAAAAAAAAAAAAAAAAAATGTAAATGTATTTTTGGTAACTATTACAAGTGCTGGCAATGATTCAAATTAATATATATATATATATATATATATATATATACACACACATTATTTTTTAATAAAATAAGAGGTAGAAAAGAAACACACCATAACTTCCAAAAGGGGAAAAAAAAAATTCCTTCCCACATCTATCAACAGAAATGATTCCCAAAATAACCTATCTGAATAAACACTCCACTCCAAAAAAAAAAAATGTATGTTTACCAATCTAATGGTATTCAACAGAAAAATCAAAATGTTACTATCTAGTGATGAAGGTTATATCTATTCATAAACATAATAGATTTGAATTACCCTTGAATGGAATATGACAAGATCATAACCTCATGTGTAAATCCCACATGAACTCCTGTTACATCACGTTCACACCTGTATATCATTTATTTATTAGATCACAGTTCCTCATATTTACACAGAATTCACATTAACACAGCCATTATGGCTAATAATACATTATTACATGTATTTCTCTCTTTTCACACTTATATAATACTAATAAGTTGTTTTAGTTATTTTGATAACATTAGCACTTTGAGATGAATCACCTATTCTTCTTTCACCATAGATATTATACTTACCAAGATTTAAAATCATATAGTATCGAAATAGTGATAATTTAACATTTGAAAGTGTAATTTAATGTAACTCATACTGAATGGGACAAATAAATATTGTGGATTCCACTTTAATACTTTTACACATTTTGTTCCTTTTTTTTCTTTCTTATTTTTCTCACCGTTATAAATTTATTTCACTTTAACTACACAAATAATAATGTTGTACGAAATCATAATACTCAGGGAATTCACCGTTATAACCTAGATAGAAACAGAGAATCTTATTTAATATTTTAAGATGCAAGGGGATATGTCTTAATATCTGTCACAAAATTAGACACGGCGGAAACTATACACCATTCATTCTACTATATGATATATTTAGAGTCAAATCCGCAAGGCTACAGATGAGAAGGTGACAGACCATGTAGCCTATAAGGACACGCCCTGACCGCCCAATTAATTTGGACTTTTTCCTATAAATGAGGAGACGCTTGGCGGTTGCTCCGCCTTTGAAAAAGCAAAACACATCAGGGAGCTACCTGGAGGATTTTGGGATCCTCCTTTTTAACTTGTGGAATAATTTAGATAGCACTAACACTATCCTTTGTTGTGGTCTAATACGTATTACAATATTCAACTGTGTAATCGATTAGTCTCGTATTTAATAACGAGATTTAATCCTTCTACTGGCATGCTAATTACCAATACGACTTTATATTTTAGCCACTTCGGAACAGTAGAATACTACACTAACTGACCGAATTTACAGCCGGTTTGTTACGGCTAGCGTACTAGATTATGGGTTTGCTACTAATTTAAGATTGACCAAAACGCTACTGTGCAAATGATGGCTTTGTGATGCTGGTAAAATTATTCAAACAGAGATATTATAGTTTATTTACTATGCTCTCCACTTACTACGTAGATACCTTTACTGCAGTCACATATCCATATAACACATAGCTCATATTTAATTTATTTAACTTGTAGCAATCAAGCAAATGGATACACAAAGGTAATAGTTACCGGATACATTTTATCCAATTGTAGCCAATATTATATAGCTACTCCTGTATAGGAATTACTTGGTTAAATATAGAGCGAAATAATAAACATTTAGTGACTGGCCATATGTAAAGTATCATTATTATATTCAGTACTACATAGGTTAGGAAGGTACACCTTGTGAGAGGGATCTCTTTATGTGAGATGTGCCAGCAGCGTTAAATTAACTGTCAAACCCGCTTTCATTTATAATGAAAGGTAATCCCCCTTTTTTCTGCATGATAGTTATCGACCAAGAGGTCACTATATATGCACAAGTGGATTATCTATACTTTGCCCATCTCAATATATACACAGTACAGCATTAAAACCTGTGCTAATTATCCTATTCACACACCATTTTCAATTGTGTTTTCCCAATTTTAACTATAACTAATAAACTTTAGTTTTTTATTATATTGTACTCCCATACTAAAGGGATTTAATTTTGTAACATTTTATACTTTTTGTTTCTTAAATAGAAACAATTTGACTCACTTACACAGTGGCAATGATAGTGATGAGTGCTATTAACGTGAATGTAAATTTTGATGCTAAAGTGCCCGGTTTTTAAAACTTTGATTAAAAACAGGGGCACTTTAATTAACCAAAATTTACATTTCACTCCTGTTGTGACAAAAAATAAAAAAAAAAAAAAACTTACCTTTTAAACTTCACAGCAGCTCCAGCTTCCTCCGGCCTCACAAGCCATTTCTGATGTCAGAAATGATTGATAGGTCATCCTCCAATCACAGCTTCCCCCCCGGGGGATTCAGTGTCTGATTCACTGCTGTGATTGGAGGAAGCCGGATGCCTCATTTTAGACCCAGGAAGAGGCTTTGAAAACGGGTGGAGGAAGCTGGAGCTGCTGTGAAGATTAAAAGGTAAGATTTTTTTCACAACAGGAGTGAAATGAAAATTTTTATGAATTAAAGTGCCCCTGTTTTTAATCAATGTTTTAAAAACCGGGCACTTTAGCATCAAAATATACATTCACTTTAAAGGGACACTGAACCCAATTTTTTTCTTTTGTAATTCAGATAGAGCATGTAATTTTAAGCAACTTTCTAATTTACTCCTATTATCAATTTTTCTTCTTTCTCTTGCTATCTTTATTTGAAAAAGAAGGCATCTAAGCTATTTTTGGTTTAGACCATGGACAGCACTTGTTTATTGGTGGGTGAATTTATCCACCAATCAGCAAGTGGGCCAGCATCTAAACTTACATTCTTGCATTTCAAATAAAGATACCAAGAGAATGAAGAACATTTTACAATAGAAATAAATTAGAAATTTGCTTAAAATTGCATGCTCTATCTGAATGACCAAAGAAAGAATTTGGGTTCAGTGATCCTTTAAAGGGACACTGAACCCAATTTTTTTTCTTTTGTGATTTAGATAGAGCATGCAATTTTAATCAACTTTCTAATTTACTCCTATTAACAAATTTTCTTCATTCTCTTGGTATGTTTATTTGAAAAGCAAGAATGTAAGTTTATATGTCGGCCCATTTTTTGGGAACAACCTGGGTTGTCCTTGCTGATTGGACAGCACCAATAAAAAATTGCTGTCCATGGTTCTAAACCAAAAATTTGCTGGCTCCTTAGCTTAGATGCCTTCTTTTTCAAATAAAGATAGCAAAAGAACGAAGAAAAAAAAATGATAACAGAAGTAAATTAGAAAGTTGCATAATCTATCTGAATCATGAAAGAAAAAAAAGTTGGGTTCAGTGTCCCTTTAAGTACACACTTTTGTAGTGTGCTCAGCCTCTAACTTTCTGTATACACCATAACTTCCATTGACAACCTCAGTAAACTACAGTATAAATGTACATACCATATTTTAGGACTATAAAAATGCTTCGATTTTAGAAGAACAGCAGAACCCATGAAGCCAGCAGAAAGAAGAGCACAAAATATACTTAAAGGGACAGTCAACACAAAAATTGTTATTGTTTCAAAAGACAGTTAACACCTTTACTACACATTCCCCAGCTTTGCACAACCAACATTGTTATATTAATATGCTTTGTAACATTTAAGCCTCTAAATGTCTGCCTGTTTCTAAGCCACTACAGACAGCCTCTTAATCACACATGTTTTCATGTACGTTTCACAACAGGAGACTGCCAATTCATGTGGGCCATATAAATAGCATTGCGCTCACGCCTGTGGGTTGTGCACAACACAGCAAAAATTGCTTAAATGCAAGCCAATAGATAATAGTTGTGATCAGGGGGCTGTCAAAAGAGGCTTAGAGACAAGGAATCACAGAGGTAAAAGTGTATTAATATAAAACTGTGTTGGGTATTCAAAACTGGGGAAAAGGTAATAAAATGGATTATCTTTTTAAATAATAAAAAAAAAATTTGAGTCGACTATCCCTTTAATAAAAGCAAATACATAAATAGGGGAAAACACAAAATGTTGACATCTGCCCTTGAAATGCAGCTCTGTAAAAGTGGTGGGATCCAGAGCTTTAACAGATGTGATTTACTTCTTGTTTCTACAAATGTGTCTCTTGCTGATTAAAGGAACATACAACTCTACAGTTTCATGATTCAGCTAAAGCATAAAATGTTCATGTTCCACTTTACTTTGAATATCAAGTTTGCTTCATTCTCTTGGTATAAATTGTTAAAGGGACATGAAACCCAAAAAGCTCTATCTAAATCTTGAAATAAAAATTTGGGGCTGAATGTTCCTTTAACCCCTTTGATGTGCATGACTAAGGGCAAAATTTATCAAGCCCCGAAAAAATGCGCCTAAAAAGTCGCGATTATTTTCGCAATAGTTCGCAATGTGTGAATTCAAAAATGTCGCCAGTATTTATCAAAATTCTAGAGACATTTTTGGGGCAAAACTTTTTTGCGATGTCAAGCGAATGGCTGATCCTAGTTTTCTTGCGAAAATGTAATTTTCACTTTATTTATCAATCTTAATTTTAGACACCAATAAATCGTTTATTGTTTTAATCAAGTGATTGTTTAAAAGAATGCTATTTCTTATATATTAAAGTTAGTTTTATTTTGCCCCTTCTTTGGCTCTCTTTCATTAAGGAAGGTTGCCCGTTTTTTGGAGCTCATCTTCGTTCTTTTTAATACACTCATTTCAATTGCACTTAAATTATTTTACTTTTTTATAATATATTTATTATTATTCAGGATCTGCGCCTTGTTGTGGGCAATTTCTAACCCTAGATAAAGCAAGTAAAAGACATATTTCCATTTTCCCTCCAGACAAACAACAATATTGCTCTTTATTTTTCACTCCTCGCAACCTACAAATTGGCGAGATTAAAAGCAGTGAATATTACATGCACCACTTTTCATAAATATATGAGAACTGCGAATATATACGGGCATTTTAAAATGCCAATAGAGATTAATACAAGAATTAGGCATTTCCAGACAACTTATTCGCATATACTTAAGACTTGCGAATGTTATGAGTCAATTTGTTCGCACATATGAAAAGTTGCGACTTTATTGGCGCATAACCTTTCATAAATATGGTGATATCATTTGTGAGGTTTTTTTTGACGACAAATGTGAGAATATTCTTATTCTCACTTTGATAAATCTTGCCCTAAGTGTTCTCGTCATGCACCTGTAGGCGCATAACGAGTCCTTCTTGTCATGCAGCGGGATCGCGGATCAAACACTTATTAATCCTAAAAATATTGAAATTTCTGTCTCTTTCAATGTGTTGTTACTGACCACATATATGAATGTTGGTTAATGTGTTGTATGACTGTGCGTTCTTATTTCTGAGGTCACTGTGTATGTGCTGTAGCCCATAGATTTTTGTGTCTCTATGCAGCCATGAGTGTGGCTACTTGCCCAGTTTGTATACCTTAGCATTTGTACTTTTTGATTGTTTAGTGTGTTCTCACACATAAAAACTATTAGTAGGGGATTGTATTCTCACCCTCTATCACTTCTAAAATCGTATATTTACTTCCATCAAAATTTAATTTGCAGACTTCCTGTATTTATTTATGAAACCACAAACAAGATAGTTAAAAAAACAACATAAAATTACCCTGAGTGCAGAACACTGCACAGTAATATTTCACTCATCCTCTATGGAGTTTAATGGAGCAGGCGTTCTGTATGACATTCACTTTAAAAAAATAAAACAGTGGGTGGCTCCACCACTATTTTCACTAGAAAAGTGTCAGTCCGTGCTTTCTCTATCAAACACCACCAGGGGTACAATGCAAGAAGCTGTGACAGACAGTACACCCTGAAGCGTGGATTTGCATGTTCTAATGGTGACACACTATAATGTGCACTAAAAGGTCAGCGTCTCCAATTTACAATTTATAAATTGTTCTGCAGCCAAATTAACATCACCTATATTACAATTTATATTACATTATTCTGCAGCACATCTCATATGATCTCTGCACGTGCATGAGATAATGAGCAGCAAATTTAACCTATTTTATACACCGTTATAAATCGCCTACATCACATTTCTGAATCAACAAAAGTAATTTAAAGAGCATCCTATGTAATGATTTAATAAGTGCAAGTGTATGTTACCCTGCCGCACACTTTGTTATCTCTGCGCATGCATGTTGCTTTGCACTACATTATCTCTACACAGAAATAAGTTCCTCAGCAATACTGATTACATTATCAGTACACAGACATCGATTCCCGCCCTATTTATTTTACCTGTCAAACGAACAAAACCGGCAATGCTGTCTGGTACTGGCAGCTTCTTTAGGTAGGCGGGCAGTTGTACTTTAATAACCCGAGCAATGTTTTCCAGCACCATTCCTGCAGCAGCACCCGGATACTAATAGCAAGAGAAAACTGTCTCTTCCTGGAAGGTGTCCTCTGACTTCCCCAAGTGCCTCCTCCTTTTTTAGCTGCTCCTCCTTCCATGCAAAAATTACTGTATTTTTACATACAGCTTCTTAGTTGAGGAAGGAATTATGGCTGATAAAATGCATTAGCAGAACTTGATGTCTCGTGGAATTAGTGCTTTAAATCTTCTATACCATTATTACTCTGGGTAAAATCTGAGTTTAAGTTTTTAAAAATATTTTCCTGGACATACGGTATTATTTTACTTAAAACATGGTATAGGGGTTCAGATGAGGGCTGCCCACAATACTGCACTGATTGTGTCACCAGGAACAAAAAGGGGAGCCATATTTTTTGGGTGTAAAATCCCTGTTTTCCCGATAGACTTTCCTCAGCCAGTATTTACACATCAACTCTGCTCACCTACATGGATGGGTACATTGTATGAAACCCTCAGCTACATATTTGTATACATTTCTGCAAGTTTTCATAAATGTGTAAGAGTTTACTGTACACAGAGACTTAAAGGGACAGTGAAGTAGAAATTAAACTTTATGGTTTAGATAGAGCATGCAATTTAAAAAAAAAAATTCCAATCTACTTCCATTATCCAATTTGCTTTGTTCTCTTGGTATCCTTTTTTTGAAGAGTACATTTACGTAGGCTCATAGGCGTGCACATGTCTTTAGTACTCTGCTACATAAAAAGTTGCAAACACTAATGCAATATAATACTAAAGACAAGTGCACACTCCTGAGCCCCTATCAGCCCAACTAGATTTACTGTTCAGCAAAGGATATCAAGAGAACAAAACACATTTGGTAATAGAGGTAAATTGGAAAGTTGTTTAAAATAACTTGCTGTATCTGAATTATTAAAGTTTACTTTTGACTTTACTGTCAAATTAAAGCAGCCCAGCCAGTTATCTACTGTACAGACACAGGCTGCTAAGAGACTTAAAGGGACAGGCAAACACAACCTTAAAAAGGAAAACTCACGTCACATGCACAGTTTTAAAGGGACAGATCACATGAAGCTCATACACGCTACCTTGCACATTCTCAAAGTCTTAACCTTTTAACTCCGTTAGGATGTTCTATTCCGTCCTAACCGCACGTCCTGAAGCCAATGGCGCTTCCAGAATGGGATCGCGGCCTGGAGGGCGTGCCTAGCGCCACAGGGACGCCCCCCTAACCCGATCCCATCATTGAAATCTTGCGATCGTGTGCACCATTGCGGGATTTCAATTTGTCTACATCCGAATGTTTTTCCGATGTAGACAAATTAACCATGTCATAAAAGGGTTAAAGGAGCAGTCACACACACAAAGCACACAGCCTAAAAATTGGTGCTCAGTCTTAAAGGGACATGCAGCCACATACAAAATGCATGTACAACTCACTGCACTCTCACACAGTTTTAAAGGGACAGGCACACACAAACCAAACAGCCTTTAAAGGGGCAACTCACATCCTTTGAAAAAGCTATCAAGGTGAAACAAAAGTCAGGATATGTCACCAGGAAGGGACATCATATGGCCACTGAAACATTCTGAGAATCTTTCACCACTTTACATTTGGTTCCTGTGAGCTATTGAGCTTTTGAACCCTCTTTCTGTTGTGGTATTATGTTGTTTTTATGACAATATTTGTGCCCTGAGTGACTTTTATTCTTTTAATTTGTGGAATAAATTCCTGTTTTGATTTATAAAGAAAGCACTACTCTTTGAGGTAGTGAAGCTCAAGGCCATGTTAACTACAAGCAAGTTCCAACTTTTGAATAGGAATTTCCTCTTACATTAAGGGCTCAATTTATCAAACAAGAGAGGGCAGAGGCATACATATTCGTCCCTGTCTGCCCGAGATCTCCTCTGGTGGGCAGCAATCCCCTGCCCGAATTTAACATTAAACACAAGCGCAATTTTGCACTCGTGTGCAACCCGCCCCCTGTTTGCGCACAGCCAATCACATGTGGTGAAATTCTCCACCTTTAACACTGTGGGCCTGATGATCTAAAGCTCTCTGCTCTGGCGAGATGATCTAAGACATCTCGTCAGTACTACAAGGTCCCTCAATATTTTTTATAAAGGCAAATTTTTGTTGAGAGCTGTTTATGTTGCTATGTGGGGATGTGGATGTGAAGGAGAGAAACTTACATTGCATTATAATGCTCAAAAATGCACCCAATGATTTAGTGAGATTTCTCTCCATGCTGGCAAGTTATCAAGCCCTGTGTCCCTGTGTGTTTTCTGTGTGTGTGCGCCAGCCCCTTTAAGACTGTGTGCTCATGGCATTTAAGACTGTGTAAACTGTTTGCCTGTACCATTAAGCATGCCTGTGTGCATGCCTTATGTGTTCTCATCATACTGTGGCCTAACCTGTCCCTTTAAAATTGTATGGGTGTGCTTTAAGACTGTGTGCATTGTGTGAGTGTGCCCACCCTTCTAAAGACTGCATGTGCATGGTGTTAGATGTTCTGTTAAGGCTGTGTTCACTTTTGTGTGTGACTGTAACATTAAGACAGTGTGAGTTGTGGTGTGAGCTATCTTTTTAAGACTGTGTGCCAGAATACAAGTGGTGCGCTAAATATCGCTTTTGTGACAGCGATATTGGCACTCCACTGAGTAATACCAGCACACGCTAATGTGCGCTGGTATTACAGGTTGACAGTAATGCGAACATGAGCAAGCGTTCGCATTGCTGGGAAGCATTGCACTCATGAGAGTGTGCTTCCATAGGCTCCAATAGGGGCCTCGTTCTGATGCCGTCAGAGAAGACACAGAACCTAAGCGCAGAAAAGGGGATAAGTAGCACAGCAATATTAAATATATATGTATATGATTATATACATATATATTTATGTGTTAATGTGTATACACATCTAAACACATAAATATATATATGTATATAAGCATATACATATATATTTACTGGGAACACACAGTTTCCCTAGACCGCAATGTAAAGGCACTTTTCAGTGCTGTTTTTTTCTAACACCCCACAGCTGCCAACTTTACCCCAAAAATAGTGCCTAGTGCAATTATTTGATTAAGAAATAAAAATGCTACAATATTTTATTAAAAAAAATAAAATACACACCACTGTTTTTTGGGCAGGGCCGGACTGGGTCTAAAAATAGGTTCAGGCATTTTATGGCAAAACAGTCCACTCCCACCCCCATTTTTTATTTAACCACACAGCACACATATACACACTCACATCCTTGCACAGCACACATATACACACTCACATCCTTGCACAGCACACATATACACACTCACATCCTTGCACAGCACACATATACACACTCACATCCTTGCACAGCACACATATACACACTCACATCCTTGCACAGCACACATATACACACTCACATCCTTGCACACCACACATATACACACTCACATCCTTGCACAGCACACATACACACACTTATATGCACGCAAACCACACATACATACACTCATAAGCATGCACACCACACATACACATACTCAAATTAACACATACCACACATGCACAAACTCATATGCACGCACATCACACATACTCACACTCATAGCCACACACACCACACACTCATATGCACGTATACCACACATACACAAACTCATGTGCACGCATACACACACTCATATGCACGCAAACCACACATACATACACTCATATGCACTCACACCATGCATACACACACTCATATGCACCTATACCACACATACACACACTCATATGCACACATACATACACACACAGGCCAAGTGCATAGGTATACAATACAATATGCATATTATAGTTTTCTGTGTTCAGTTCATGTATAAATCAGGTTATGTCTTACATGAGAAACATATCCTTATACTGGAAGCAAATGCAACATTCATGTATGGCAGGGTTGTAACGGTAACAGTAATTATAGTCTGATAATTTATTGCAGCATTCTAATTAATTTATTTCCACTAAGCTAAAATGCTTTACAAATGGCTAAACATGCAATTTTAGTATTTGCTACATACTGTTCTGGAAGAACATAACTTTCTTTAGTATATTATGCATGGTACTGTGACAATATAACTCTTCATAAAATGATCTTTTATTTAATTTGGTTATTTATTTTAAACCAAAAGGCTGTAGAGAGGTGTGAATATGCAGTGAGTTGTACGTACATTTTGTATGTGGCCGCCTTTCCCTTTAGCGACTATTGATTAAGGCAGTGTGCATTGTGTGTGTGTCTGTTCCTTTAAAGGGACACTGAACCCACATTTTTTTTCTTTCATGATTCAGATAGAGCATGCAATTTTAAGCAACTTTCTAATTTGCTCCTATTATCAATTTTTCTTCGTTCTCTTGCTATCTTTATTTGAAAAAGAAGGAATCAAAGCTAAAGAGCCAGCAAATTTTTGGTTTAGACCATGGGCAGCACTTGTTTATTGGTGCTGTCCAATCAGCAAGGACAACACAGTGTGTTCATCAAAAATAGGCCGGCATCTAAACTTACATTCTTGCTTTTCAAATAAACATACCAAGACAATGAAGAAAATTTGATAATAGGAGTAAATTAGAAAGTTGCTTAAAATTGCATGCTCTATCTGAATCACAAAAGAAAAAATGTGGGTTCAGTGTCCCTTTAAGACTTTGAGAAAGGGAAAGGTTGTGCGTATGTGCATACTTTGATATGTCCCTTTACGACTGCACATGAGATGTGTTGTCTTTTTAAAGGTCAAGTGGGTTGTGTTTGCCTGCCCTGTGTGAACGCTGTGCTGTGTGAACATTAGTCTCTTAGTAGTTTGTGCCTGTAACACAGTGTATAGTAAACTGTTACACATGTATAAAAAACTACAGCAATGTATACAAATATGTAGGCTGGGGGTTTCATACAATGTATCCATGTAGGTGAGCAGGGCTGGCTGGGGAAAGTCTATGGGGAAAATATGGCTCCCCTTTTTGTTCCTGGTGACACAATCAGTGCAATGTTATCGGTAGCCCTCATCTGAACCCCCATAGCAATTTTTGAAGTAAAATAATGCAGTATGGCTGAGAAAATAATTTAGAACATTATATATGATAGCAATGGAGTAAAGGTATATGAAATTTAAATATTAATTTGCTTTAAAATTAAAGAATGATGCAAACCCAACTTTTCATCAAATACATTTGTTTAAAGGGACACTGAACCAAATTTTTTTCTTTCATAATTCAGATAGATCATGTAATTTTAAGCAACTTTCTAATTTAGTCCTATTATCAATTGTTTTTCATCTCTTGGTATCTTTATTTGAAAAAGCAGGAATGTAAGCATAGGAGCCAGTCCATTTTTGGTTCAGACCCTGGATAGCGCTTGCTGATTGGTGACTACATTTAGCCACCAATCAGCAAGCGCTATCTAGGTTCTGAACCAAAAATGGGCCAGCGCCTAAGCTTATATTCCTGCTTTTTAAAATAAACATACCAAGAGAATGAAGAAAAAATGATAATAGGAGTAAATTAGAAAGTTGCTTAAAATTGCAAGCTCTTTCTGAAAAATAAATGGTTTCAATATCCCTTTAACAAATCTCATTTTGGCATAATTTGTTAATAAATCTAAAGTGTGTCCAAACCCGCAATGGGGTCCTTTTATGAGATCTACAAGGTTAATAGCCTGGTCCTAAGAACTAGCCGATGCACATGCGTGTGCTCAGCTTATGACATCACTGTCAGTACTATGGCGGCCACAATGGATCACAAAAAATTCTCTTTGCAGAATTCTGCGGAGCTGCAGCACATTAGGTAAGCATATCACTCTCATGGACTAACGAGCAATCAGTGAATGAAAATATATATTAAAAAAGTACATATTTTATGTATTCATTTCTCAAAAATATACATTTATTTGTATTCCATTATGACTCTGCTATTAGAACGACCATACAGTACATAGATTTGAGTTTGAGTACTCGAGTTAACAAATGCATCTCTGTATTTTCTTTTTTTTTTTTTTTTTTTAAATGTTTATTTATTATTGACGTACACACAGTCATCTTATTACAAACTATGTGTCAGGGATACAAACAGTGTTCTTTACAGAGATGAGACAAGTATTATCAAATCTTAAAGCATTTAAGCAAACAACAATCATTTTTAACCGAAAAAAGACAAAACTTAAATATAGCAGATACAATGGTGTCCCTAGGGTCTCTGTATTAGTAGTATGTGGCAGAAAAGTATAGGCTATGTATCACGTAATTTTTTAATTTTCCTGTAGAATGTATGAGGCTAATCTCTGTGAGAATATAAATACATATATACCTGTCCTAGAACAGGTTAAACATACTTTTTAATGGTGTCAATACGAGGGGGGTACGGGAACGAAGAAGGGTAGAGGGAGAGGACGGAAAAAAAAAAAAAAAGGAAAAGAGCGAAGAAAGAGAGGGAACCGAGGAAAAGAATCTACAGTGCCCCCCAACCCTCTCTGCTCTCTCTCTAATCGACCCAAAATGCTGGGTATCTGCCCGCGTTAATCAATTCAAGAATGTAAGCCGATTGGCTAAGAGGCTTAATTAATTGCTGCTGTGCCAGTGGAGTAAGTGACAATATTACTACACCCCATTTATCTAGGAATCTCTTTATGTGGGTCTCATTGTACTTAGATATTGCATATTGTTCCACCATACATTGTTTCAATACTTCTTTTTTAAATTTTATAAACGGAGGTAGGTGGGGGAGTTTCCAGGATGTCAGGATCACATTCCTAGCTAATAAAATTACGGTATTAATTAACTTATAATTCTTTTGCTGTTGTGAAAATTTAACTAAGATGATGACCATTTGGGCCTCTAATCTTATTTTATTCAACCAAAACTTAATTTTCAGCCAGAACTGTTGGACTTTAGGGCACAACCAGATGCAATGTAAGAGGTTTGCTTGTTGGGCCTGACATTTCCAGCATCCGATAATTTTTCTATACCATTTAGATAATTTGTCGGGGGTGATATATGTCGCATAAATCATTTTTAAATGCCGTTCTCGCCATGCTAGGGCATTTCCTGTTTTATTCAACAGGTTCAGGCTCACTTGAATTTGTTGAGGCCTAAGCTCTGGAAAACTATTACTCCAAATAGCTACTATTTTCTCTAGTTGGGCCTCATGTTTGGAAATCGTCATCAAACGATAGAATGGAGAGATTGACAAAGCCCCACTGTTATATTGATTCATTAGGCTCCTTAACGGAGCATATGTCCAATTAGAGCCAAATTTAAGTTTGAGATCTGTGATGTAGTGCTTAATTTGCAAATACGCAAAGTGATCAGATTGGGGAAGCTCAAATTCTACTCTGATGTCAAGGAATGATCTAATTATTGTATTAGAAGTAATTAATTGTTTTATGGAGGTCAGCCCTTTCAGTTTCCATCTCTCAAAGACCTTATAAGTGAAACCTGGAACAAATCCTGGGCATCCCTGAATTGGGAGATATTCCGAGACAAATGGAGATGTTCCTATTTCTACACAGAATTTCTGCCATGCCAGAATCACATTTTTAAAAGTCGGCATTTTAGCAATTGCCGGTGGCAGTTGTGAAATTGGGCAGTGTAAAAGAGCTTTTAAGTTGAATGGGTGAACAAGGTTTGTCTCCCCGGCAAAGACAGTGAAAAATTCTTTCTCTGAGATCCAGTCAGCCGCCAGTTTTGCTATTGAAGCAATATTGTAGTAGGTAATATTCGGGAAAGCGAGGCCCGCCGACTCTTTGGAGAGTGTTAATGCATTTAATGCAATTCGGGGTCTCTTTCCTTTCCAGAGAAATTCACTAGATATTCGGTTAAATAATTTTATATCTACCTTATGTAGAAGGAAAGGTATATTTTGGAGAAGATATATTAACTTTGGTAAAAGTATGATTTTAATAAGCATAATACGTGCTGAAAGAGAGATAGGGAGAGGGGCCCAGTCTTTCAATTTCTGCTTACAGTAATTGAAGAATTTAACATAATTCAACTCATACCATTCTTGTGGGGAATTTGACATTGTTATTCCTAAATACTTTATTTGAGTGACCTCTCTAAATGGATGATCTAATACATGGAACGCAGTTCTATGTATCCACAGTAATTCAGATTTTTGAACATTGATTTTGTAACCAGAAAATGACGCAAATATTTGCACTGACTCTAATAGCTTAGGTAGGCTTTCTTTTAGACCAGATAAGAAAAGGAGTAGATCGTCAGCATACAAAGCTAAAACATATTTTTGTTTACCAATCTGGATGCCTTCTAACTGCTGCCTAAGGAGAATCGCCAGTGGTTCTAGTGATATGTTGAAGAGGATAGGCGATACGGGGCATCCCTGCCTAGTGCCTCTCTGTAAAATAAAACGCTCTGTGATAGAACCATTGATAAAAATTGCTGAGGAGGGATTGTTATAGATAGCTTTAATCAAATTTGTAAAATACCCCGAAAAGCCAAACTTTTCCAAGGCCGAAAAGAGATGGTCCCAACAGATAAAGTCGAAAGCCTTTTCGGCGTCGACTGTTAAGATGGCAGCATCTTTTTTTAACACTTTCTTATTACTCCGCAGGTAGTCCAGTACAAGCATAACCTTGCGGATATTTTTTGTCGGGCTTCTCCCCATCATGAAGCCAGCCTGATTGTCATGTATAATATTATTTAGGTGAGGAGCCAATCTTTTTGCAATTATGGACGTAAGTAATTTATAGTCAAAATTTAACAGGGAAATAGGACGATATGAAGAGGGGATTTCAGGATCTTTTTCTTTTTTGAGAACTAAAGCTATGTTTGACGCCGCAAAATACTGAGAGCATGGCATATCTGCGGAATAATAAGAATTAAATAACTTATGTAGATTAGGCACTATTTGGTCTGCAAGGATCTTGTAGAATTCGGCTGGTAGCGAGTCGGGGCCGGGGGCTTTGTTAAATTTGGCAGCTTTAATACCAGTTAGAATTTCTTGTATAGAGATCGGAGCGTTGAGTTGATTCATTATCTCTTGTGGCATTTTGGGGATCTTTACATTATCCCAAAACCTCTCTTTTAATTCTAGATTGGGAAGTTCAGCTTTGTAGAGATTTTTAAAAAAATCTGTGAACGTATGTTGAATGTCGTGATTGGAGGTAAATCTATTTTTCCCAGATCTAATTGCGGCAATATAATTGGAAGATCTCTTTTTAGTGATTTTAACAAGATATTTTGCTGCTTTCCCTGAGTAGCCACCATAAAGTGATTTCTTTCTTATATCTTCCGATATCATTTGTTGTTTAAGGAAGATATCCCTTTGTGTTTTTAAATTTGTGTATCTTTCTCCAAGATTTTTGGAGGGTACAGCTATGAACGCATTATATGCGTTCCTCACACTATTAGAGAGTTGAATTTCTTTCTGTAAGGATTTTTTTTTAAGGGCACACATATAAGCCTTAATATCCCCACGTAGCACAGCCTTTCCGGTCTCCCAGAGTATTTCTGTCTTATCTTTATAAGCATGGTTATAACTCTCAAATTCTCTCCATTTGTTAGCTAGCCAGTTTTGAAAATGTAGGTTACTATGTAGATAATTGGGGAAAAAGAAATTATTATTCGGACTAGGAGTAAGGGATTTAGAGTTAAATTCTATAGCTATAATCGCGTGGTCAGAAAGTACTATATCTTTAATGTCGGCCTTTACCTCCTTGCCACTTAAGTTTTCAGAAATTAAAAACATGTCTATGCGCGACAAAGCTTGATGTCCTTTAGATAGACATGTAAATGCTTTGACATCTGGGTTCAGACTTCTCCAGATGTCATATACACCTACTTTATGGCAGAATTTTTGTAATGTTCGTGTTTTCTTAACTCGCTTAGTACTTTTAGTTCTACTTAATCTGTCTAAGTTAGGGTATGCTGTTAAGTTAAAGTCCCCTCCAATCACAATATTACGTCCTCTGTGTACTACTAATTCTAATGCTAGTTCCTCCCAAAACCTAGCGTCAGGTTGGTTAGGGCCATAAATATTGCAGAGAATAAAAGAGATCTTCTCTATTTCAATGTCAAGGATTTGATAACGGGCCTCTGGATCAATTTGGCTCTTATTTATTTTATATTTTAAATTTTTATTGATCAATATTGCCACTCCTTTCTTCCTGACCTGTGACGGGGCAGCTACCACCTCCCCCACCCATCTGGATTTGAGTTTATCAATTTCATGCCCTTTTAGGTGAATTTCTTGAAGCATAACAATATCGGGCTTATGAGATCCCAGTAATTTTAATACGGCTTTCCGTTTGATAGGGGAAGTAATTCCACCTACGTTCCAGGAAAGAATTTTAATCGACCCTATGCCCGATCCAAATTTACTAAGGTGCTAAAAAACATTTTAAAACATACCATGATTTTATAAAGTACCAAGAGACCGCAAGCCTGTAAAATATATTAGAACGAGAGAGCAGAGGGGTGAAGAGGATGTAGAGGCATAAAAAAAAAAAAAAAAAAGAGAAAGGGAACCCCCCCCGTTTACATATCGATAATAAGAATACATCTTTACACACATACTCTTGAAAAGACCTTCTTTTCAACAATAATTTTACAGTAAAAAAATCACTCATAATCAAATCATAAAATGACTTCAAGCAGTCAAACCAATCCTTAACATTTAAGGGATACCATTATCTAAACAGAACTTCTGAGCCTCTGCAGTATTATTTAATATACTTGTTTGTCCCTCAATAATCATGATTAATCTTGCCGGGTAGACAAGCCTAACATTATAGTTTGCTTTCATAAGTCGAGAACAGAAGGGAGACATTTCTTTCCTCCTATTTGTAGTTTCGGAGGAAAAATCTTGGAAGATTAATACTTTTTGTTGATCTAATATTAGTGGGTTAGCTTTTCTGTAGTGTTTAAGAATATTAATCTTGTCCTGGAAGTTTAGCATTTTAACCAGTATGGGTCTGGGTCTAGTAATACCCTCAGAATTTTGGCGTAATGGACCCACTCTGTGAGCTCTTTCGATAATCATAGGCATCGGGGAGGCTGGCATTTTTAATAATTGGGGAAGTTTAACTGAAACAAAGGCAGCTAAATCTTGGTATTCTGTGGATTCGGGAAGACCAATAATTCTTAAATTATTCCGACGCGAGCGGTCCTCTAGGTCCTCTAATTTAGCTTGTAACAAAGCTATTTGAGACCCGGATTCTTTGTTAGACTGCTCACATTTATGTAATCTATCTTCAGAGTCTGAGATTCGGGTCTCAATTTCCTCCAATCGGGCTGTAAATTGCCTCACTTCCAGGACAATATTATTTATATCTTGTTTAATTTCTTGTTTAACAACATCCAATTGCGGGGAAATCATCCTTGAAATCTGCTCGACTAATTCAGAAAAATCAAAATTTGGGCCTATACCATTATATTGTTCTTGTGCAACTACTAGGGAGCTCTCGGATAGCTTAGCAGATTTCTTGTCTTTATGTTTGGGTGGCATGGCCGGTGATGTTTGTTTATGTTGTGTAACAAATCTATCCATGTATGTTGAAATTATTGCTCAAGCTAAGAAGGGAAGAGATATACAAAATAAAAGGAGGGGGAAAAAAAAAAATAAAAAAAAAAATTGAGAATGTGAGAAGTATCTCCGACTGTCACTTACTTTCCCTCAATGTGGCAGATTACAGTGCAGTGAGTGAGGACTTGTGTTGATGTGCAGCAATTAAAGTGAGAGTGTGATGCGTGCAAAAAAAAAAAAGAATAAATAAATAATTCAGTGACTAAATAGATAAAAGAAAAAAGAAAGGGGGACGATTTACTCTACAGTAAAAAAGTGGAAATGTGACTCCAACTGTCACTTACTTTCCCTAAGCGTGACAGGAAACAGTGCCGTGAGTGAGGACTTGTGTTGAAGTGCAATAGTTAAGATAAAAGTGTGAAACGTGGGGGAGAGAAGAAAAAAAAAAAAAAGGGAAAAAAAAAAAAAAAAAGGGAGGGAAGAAAAAAAGAATATACAGAAAAAAGGAGAGAAGAAAGGGAGGGTCTTCCTTTACAGAATCGCCTCCGTGTTCTCTAACCAAAAAGCGTACTATTTAAGTGTTCTTATATTTTATAGCTCCTGTAGCAATGTTATCAGCACTTACTACTACTAATCAGCTTGCCTGAATTCACTTTATCCCAAAATTAACTATCTTAACACAAATTACTATCAGCACAAAGCAGACTGTTTAAAATAGATCTGAGGACTCTCTTAAATATCAAGTGGTCTTGCTCGTCTTGTCTCCAGAACACTCTTATAGTCTCCTATAAATAGACCATTTCACCCAAGAAATCAAAGTAATGTAGCTTTTTGAAAACTACCGGGCACATTATTCAATGGTCATGCAAGTATATATATTGCCCTGAGTAGTAAAAAAGACAATTTCAGTTGTAATCCAATTAATGGCCAAACACAAAGTCATACAGGAATAGATAATTCTGTGGACATCCAGCCTTCCCGTAATAAACTTCCTTCACTTCACTTTGACCCTGTTAGGGCTAATGCAGAACTTAATGTCAGTGTGTATACCCACAATAAGGGGCAATACTAGTATCAGTGTTATAGTCCTGTTCTGTATCAATGTTGTGAGAAACCCGTGCTGAACTTTCCTCTTTAGATTCTATTTAGGATGAAGTTTTAGACTGGGGCGTACCATTAAAAGTTGGTGTGGAGCTTAGGCCAGAATGTGTGGCAATAGCCATCGAGTAGAAAGTGATACCAAGGTTATGTTCCTACCCTGTGTCAGGGTCCTGGGAACTGCTGCTAGGATATCAGATTATTAGATCTTTTTCCCTTGGAGTATTTTCAGTTGGGGACCTATGTTCATTATCAACAGCAACCAGACTTATTGCAAAACTTCTTGCCCCAGAGTGAGAGCAGGTCCCTTTAAAGGTGGCGGTGTCAGGGCCAGCGTTCCTACCCTGTATCAGGGTCCTGGGAACTGCTGTTCAATTTCTAGCACCAATTTTCTTCACAGCATTTAAATGAAAAAAAAAGTCCTAAGAGAGTAGCACCACTGCCGGCCCACTACTAACTTATTGTGTGATATAGATAATGACGATGTTTTGGGGGCAGACAGTAAGAGCACTTTTCCCAGCTTTAAGTCTCTCTGATACAGGCCACTACCCACACCACACTGACAGGACTTTATGTAATCTGCACACACCGCTATTCTTTTTTACGGTGTTAGATAAAAGTCTTAGTAGGGTATAGCCAGGAGGGATATAGCCCAAATAATGAGCATAAATAAACAGAGGAGGCCATACATTATAAATCTTTAGTACTCACGACCAGTCTTCCAAACCGGGTTCCCAGTGTAGCGATTCTTAAATCCTCTTGATAAATGCCTGTTTCTGAATAACAGCCCTGAGAGAAATATATACCGATCTTTGCTGCACGTCCCGGCCGTTTTAACAAGCAGTTCCGCTCACTGAGGTCCCCTCACATGTTGCTCTGTATGAGAAAAGAAGGTAAACGCCGCGCCAGGGCGGCGGTGCTTCCACAACGAAGCCGATTCTGTCTTGTGACTTCGGTCACGCTAGTAGCCTTAGGCCAAGTCTCCGGCCTGCAGGAAAAAATTGCAGCGCAAGGAGGAATTGCGTTAGGGCGATGTAGCAGGCCCTGTATTTTCGGCGCGCGAAGCAGCAACCAACCGCTCCACTCCGCCTCCGAACCGGAAGTCGTTCGTGTATTTTCTTAGTATTATTATTAAAACATGTATTATAGTATTTAGCTGAAAAATAAATGACTTATTGCTAACGAAAGCATTCTATGTAGAATGTGTGCAAGCCAAAGCAAAGTGCGCATGCACAAAGTCAGCAGTGTAGACTGATAGGAAATTCTTCATGGAGTCGGGTGCGCATGCAATAATCTTCTTACAGTACTGCACTTGCATTGCAGAGCGGTAATGGACGATTTTAATATTCATGAATTAGCACGATGACTGGATGCATATATTGTGGTTAGAACAGCCCTTTTATTGGCCTGTCTTAGGTTATGTGACACTGCAAAAAAATATTTAATTATTAAAGGGACATGAATCCCAAAGATTTATTTTCATGATTCAGATAGAACGTGATTTTAAACAACTTTCAAATGTACTTCTATTTTCTAATTTGCTTAGCTCTCTTGGTATCCTTATTTGAAAAGGATACCTAGGTAGGTTCAAATACAGCTATATATTACTGAGAGCTAGCTGCTGATTGGTGGCCACACATAAATGCCTCTTGTCTTTGGTTTACCAGATGTGTTAAGTTGGCTTCCAGTAATGCATTGCTGTTCCTTCAACAAAGAATACCAAGAGAATGAAGCAAATGTAATAATAAAAGTAAAATGGAAAGTTATTTAAAATCACTTGCTCTATCTAAATAATGAAATAAAAATGTTGTGTTTCATGTCCCTTTACGCAAAACAAACTTTGTTTTTTTTATAAAAGTAAGTTTGTTATTAATCTTATATTGCTGAATTGCTTGCTATGTTTTGTTTCTTACACATTTGGTAGAGATTTATAATCCTTTAACTAAGACTAAGTAATGATGATCTGTAGCTCAACCACAAGCCAGTTATGGCACTTTCTTGTGCTAGAAATATTTGAACAGTTTCTCTAAATTGATTGATTTTCGCTATTCTAACAGTGAACCCTTTTTAACTCCTTCAGCTGGAGGGCAGACAGATTTTCCTGATTTTGCTATGTATATATTTGGATTTTATTCTTGAACTTTAAATTACATGTACACAGGACATATATCATTTTGAGCATCGATTCAACATTTATGAGATGCAGTTTTTTCAACTGTAATTTTGTTTTCCGATTAAAATATGATGCAATAAATGTGTGTGTGTAGGGGGAGGGGGGGGGGGGGTCTCTCAATATTTTGCAATCTATATTTAACTAATGCAGACCCCCCACCAAAACTATTTTTTTTAAATTAATTACATTTTTATTGACAATTCACATGTTACAATATTAGCATCATCATGAAAAGACTAAGGGGCCAATTTATCAAGCTCTGTAAGGAGCTTGATGCCCCTTGTTTCCGGCGAGCCTTCAGGCTTTTGCGCAATCGTGTTTTTGTGAGCTATTTTCAGTTTGCTGATACTACAAGTGGAGTGAAATCACGATTGTGCTAGTGCAGAAGCCCTTTACATTTCAATCCTTACCACGATCTCAGAGCTGAGGTTAACTGTTTTCCGAAACTAAAAAGTTGTACAAAACACTTCAAAAATACATTACACTGTACAGTTACACTCATATTAACACTGTCTGATAAAACATGTTTAATAAAAATATTGCAGAAAACGTTATAAGGGCTCAAAGATTGGAGATCTCAGGTGTTAGAAAAAAAAGGCAGGCACATGGCTTTAACAGTGAGACACATACATATACATTGCTAAAGATGTATTTGTATGTAAAAATATATGTTTATATGTGTACATATATATTAAAGGGACACTGAACCCAAATGTTTTCTTTCGTGATTCAGATAGAGCATGCGATTTTAAGCAACTTTCTAATTTACTCCTAGTATCAAATTTTCTTCATTCTCTTGCTATCTTTATTTGAAAAAGAAGGCATCTAAGCTTTTTTTTGGTTCAGACTGTGGACAGCACTTTTTTATTGGTGGATGAATTTATGCACCAATCAGCAAGAACAACCCAGGTTGTTCACCAAAAATGGGCCAGCATCTAAAGTTACATTCTTGCATTTCAAATAAAGATATCAAGAGAATTACGAAAATTTGATAATAGGAGTAAATTAGAAAGTTGCTTAAAATATCATGCTCTGTCTGAATCACGAATGAAAATAACATTGGGTTCAGTGTCCCTTTAATGTATTTATATGTGTATATATGTATTTACAGTTATATATAAACATATAAAAACATTAATATATATGTAAAACAATATAAATGTGAAAAAATGTGGAAACCAAAGTTCAGTGATATATGGAAGAATACTGTATATCCATCCAAAGGAAAGCACTAATGAGTCTAGACATGTGCACGGCTAAAAAATTCGGTTCTTTTTCGTTTCGGATCGATTCGGACTTTTCGAATTTCGTTTCGGATCGAATCGAATTCGGCAAAATTTGAATGAATTCGTTTCGGATTTATTCAGATTCGAATAAATTCGTTTTGGATTTATTCGGATTCGAATAAATTCGGATGAATTCGGTTCTATTCGGTTCCGAAATTCGGTATGTTTTAGTACACTAACACCCATTTAGTACACTAAGTCACTAACACCCATAAGCTACCTATGAACCACTAAATTGAGGCCCCCCCACATCGCAAACCCTATAATAACATTATTTAACCCCTAATCTGCCGACCGGATATCGCCGCAAACTACATTATTCCTATGAACCCCTAATCTGCTGTCCCTAACATCGCCGACCCCTACATTATAGTTATTAACCCCTAATCTGCCACCCCCAACGTCGACGCAATCTAACTACAAGTATTAACCCCTAATCTGCCGACCGGATATCGCCGCCACCTACATTATAGCTATTAACCCCTAATCTGCTGTCCCTAACACCGCCGACCCCTACATTATAGTTATTAACCCCTAATCTGCCCCCCCCAACGTCGCTGCAATCTAACTACAAGTATTAACCCCTAATCTGCCGACCGGATATCGCCGCCACCTACATTATAGCTATTAACCCCTAATCTGCTGTCCCTAACATCGCCGACCCCTACATTATAGTTATTAACCCCTAATCTGCCCCCCCCAACGTCGCCGCAATCTAACTACAAGTATTAACCCCTAATCTGCCGACCGGATATCGCCGCCACCTACATTATAGCTATTAACCCCTAATCTGCTGTCCCTAACATCGCCGACCCCTACATTATAGTTATTAACCCCTAATCTGCCCCCCCCAACGTCGCCGCAATCTAACTACAAGTATTAACCCCTAATCTGCCGACCGGAAATCGCCGCCACTATAATAAATGTATTAACCCCTAAACCGCCGCACTCCCGCCTCGCAAACACTATAATACATTTTATTAACCCCTAATCTACCCTCCCTAACATCGCCGCCACCTACCTACAATTATTAACCCCTAATCTCCCGCCCCCAACGTCGCCGCTACTATAATAAGGTTATTAACCCCTAAACCTAAGTCTAACCCTAACCCTAACACCCTCTAACTTAAATATAATTTAAATAAAACGAAATAAATTTACTATAGTTAAATAAATGAATCCTATTTTTAAAACTAAATACTTACCTGTAAAATAAACCCTAATATAGCTGCAATATAACTAATAGTTACATTGTAGCTATTTTAGGATTTATATTTATTTTACAGGCAAGTTTGTATTTATTTTAACTAGGTACAATAGCTATTAAATAGTTAATAACTATTTAATAACTACCTTGCTAAAATAAATGCAAATTTACCTGTAAAATAAATCATAACCTAAGTTACAATTACACCTAACACTACACTATAATTAAATTAATTAAATAAATTAATCCTATTTAAAACAAAATACTTACCTGTAAAATAATACCTAATATAGCTGCAATATAACTAATAGTTACATTGTAGCTATTTTAGGATTTATATTTATTTTACAGGCAACTTTGTATTTATTTTAACTAGGTACAATAGCTATTAAATAGTTATTGACTATTTAATAGCTACCTAGTTAAAATAATTACAAAATTATCTGTAAAATAAATCCTAACCTAAGTTACAATTAAACCTAACACTACACTATCATTAAATAAATTAACTACAAGTACCTACAATTATCTACAATTAAATAAACTAAACTAAAGTACAAAAAACCCCCCACTAAATTACAAAAAACAAACAGGTCTTCCATCCATCAGAAAAGTACCAAAATACAAACAAACACTAAATTACAAAAAATAAAAAAATATTACAAGAATTTTAAACTAATTACACCTAATCTAAGCCCCCTAATAAAATAACAAAGCCCCCCAAAATAAAAAAATGCCCTACCCTATACTAAATTACAAAAGTTAACAGCTCTATTACCTTACCAGCCCTTAAAAGGGCCTTTTGCGGGGGCATGCCCCAAAGAAAACAGCTCTTTTGCCTGTAAAAGAACACACAATACCCCCCCACATTACAACCCACCACCCACATACCCCTACTCTAACCCAAACCCCCCTTAAATAAACCTAACACTACCCCCCTGAAGATCTCCCTACCTTGAGTCGTGTTCACCCAGCCGGGCCGAAGTCTTCATCCGATGGGGCAGAAGAGGACATCCAGACCGGCAGAAGTCTTCATCCAAGCGGGGCAAGAAGAGGTCTTCCATCCATCAGAAGTCTTGATCCAGGCGGCATCTTCTCTGTTCATCCATCCGGAGCGGCAGCATCCTGAAGACATCCGACGCGGAGCATCCTCTTCTTTCTTGATCCGATGACTAAATGACTGTACCTTTAAGTGACGTCATCCAAGATGGCGTCCCTTGAATTCCGATTGGCTGATAGGATTCTATCAGCCAATCGGAATTAAGGTAGGAAAAATCTGATTGGCTGATTCAATCAGCCAATCAGATTCAAGTTCAATCCGATTGGCTGATCCAATCAGCCAATCAGATTGACCTTGCATTCTATTGGCTGTTCCGATCAGATTTTCCTACCTTAATTCCAATTGGCTGATAGAATCCTATCAGCCAATCGGAATTCAAGGGACGCCATCTTGGATGACGTCACTTAAAGGTACAGTCATTTAGTCGTCGGATCAAGAAAGAAGAGGATGCTCCGCATCGGATGTATTCAGGATGCTGCCGCTCCGCTCCAGATGGATGAACATAGAAGATGCCGTCTGGATCAAGACTTCTGATGGATGGAAGACCTCTTCTTGCCCCGCTTGGATGAAGACTTCTGCCGGTCTGGATGTCCTCTTCTGCCCCATCGGATGAAGACTTCGGCCCGGCTGGGTGAACACGACTCAAGGTAGGGAGATCTTCAGGGGGGTAGTGTTAGGTTTATTTAAGGGGGGTTTGGGTTAGAGTAGGGGTATGTGGGTGGTGGGTTGTAATGTAGGGGGGGGTATTGTGTTTTTTTTACAGGCAAAAGAGCTGTTTTCTTTGGGGCATGCCCCTGCAAAAGGCCCTTTTAAGGGCTGGTAAGGTAATAGAGCTGTTAACTTTTGTAATTTAGTATAGGGTAGGGCATTTTTTTATTTTGGGGGGCTTTGTTATTTTATTAGGGGGCTTAGATTAGCTGTAATTAGTTTAAAATTGCCGGTATGGATGTCCTCTTCTGCCCCATCGGATGAAGACTTCGGCCCGGCTGGGTGAACATGACTCAAGGTAGGGAGATCTTCAGGGGGGTAGTGTTAGGTTTATTTAAGGGGGGTTTGGGTTAGAGTAGGGGTATGTGGGTGGTGGGTTGTAATGTGGGGGGGGGGTATTGTGTTTTTTTTTTACAGGCAAAAGAGCTGTTTTCTTTGGGGCATGCCCCGCAAAAGGCCCTTTTAAGGGCTGGTAAGGTAATAGAGCTGTTAACTTTTGTAATTTAGTATAGGGTAGGGCATTTTTTTATTTTGGGGGGCTTTGTTATTTTATTAGGGGGCTTAGATTATGTGTAATTAGTTTAAAATTCTTGTAATATTTTTTTATTTTTTGTAATTTAGTGGGGGTTTTTTGTACTTTAGTTTAGTTTCTTTAATTGTAGATAATTGTATGTATTTGTAGTTAATTTATTTAATGATAGTGTAGTGTTAGGTTTAATTGTAACTTAGGTTAGGATTAATTTTACAGGTAATTTTGTAATTATTTTAACTAGGTAGCTATTAAATAGTCAATAACTATTTAATAGCTATTGTACCTAGTTAAAATAAATACAAAGTTGCCTGTAAAATAAATATAAATGCTAAAGTAGCTACAATGTAACTATTAGTTATATTGCAGCTATATTAGGGTTTATTTTACAGGTATTTAGTTTTAAATAGGATTCATTTATTTAATTAATTTAATGATAGTGTAGTGCTAGGTGTAATTGTAATTTAGGTTAGGATTTATTTTACAGGTAAATTTGTATTTATTTTAGCTAGGTAGTTATTAAATAGTTATTAACTATTTAATAGCTATTGTACCTAGTTAAAATAAATACAAACTTGCCTGTAAAATAAATATAAATCCTAAAATAGCTACAATGTAACTATTAGTTATATTGCAGCTATATTAGGGTTTATTTTACAGGTAAGTATTTAGTTTTAAATAGGATTCATTTATTTAACGATAGTAAATTTATTTCGTTTTATTTAAATTATATTTAAGTTAGGGGGTGTTAGTGTTAGGGATAGACTTAGGTTTAGGGGTTAATAACCTTATTATAGTAGCGGCGACGTTGGGGGCGGGAGATTAGGGGTTAATAATTGTAGGTAGGTGGCGATGTTAGGGAGGGCAGATTAGGGGTTAATAAAATGTATTATAGTGTTTGCGAGGCGGGAGTGGAATTCAGCCCGCCAGAGGCAAACTGCGGTGGACAGGGGTGCATATGTGCGCCCCTGTCCGCCTCAGCTTAAAAAATCGCCCCCCAAATAGTGTAATACTGTAACCCACTGGGCATAGCTAGGTAAATGGACGAACGATTACTCACATTTGTTGGAGCTAATGCACTTTCTGTGTTAAGCGCACACCTACTTTATACTGGTAGGCAAACAGTATCCCACAGCATAATCAGGTATAAAATATTTATTAAAACATTAAAATTCATCACAAATGCTCAGTGAAATATATTGTGCAAACGGATCCAAATGGAAAACAGTAGATACACACTGTCCAGAGTAAACCAAAGAGCCAGATGGATACGGATAGAAAGCAGAAATGAAACCGCTCACCAAACGTTACCCTTGACCGGCTTGGTTATTCTCCGCCCTAAGAGTCACTGGCACGTATTGACGTAATAGTGGGAAGAGTTCCATAATTAAATACATAAATTGTTTGGTAGGTTCCTCCAAAATGTGATTCCATTTGGTCATGAAAAATATAAATTTTGCTTACCAGATAATTTCCTTTCCTTCTGTACAGGGAGCGTCCACAACATGTGGGAAATACTGAACTTGGCCACCAGGAGGAGGCAAAGACACCCCAGCCCAAGGCTTAAATACCTCCCCCACTTCCCCACTTCCCTCATCCCCCAGTCATTCTGCCGAGGAAACTAGGAACAGTAGGAGAAATATCAGGGTGAAAAAGGTGCCAGAAGAAACAATATAAATTTTAGGGAGAACACGGGCGGGAGCTGTGGACTCTCCCTGTACAGAAGCATGGTAAGCATAATTTATGTTTTCCTTCTTAATACAGGGAGAGTTCACAGCTGCATTCATTACTTGTGGGAAATTATACCTAAGCTACAAAGGACACTAAATGCTAATGGAATGGCAAAAAGAGAGGTGGCCCCCATCTGAGGGCACCACAGCCTGCAAAAAAACCATTCTCCTGAAGGCTGCTTCAACAGAAGCAAAGGAAAAACTTTTTGGAAAAAGACTGCAAGGAGGACCAAGCAGTCGCCCAACAATCAAATCCATAGAGATCTCATGACAGAGAACCAAGATGAAGTCACTGCTCTCGAACTGAGCCGTAAACCTCTGAGGAGGCTAGTGTCCCGCTGTCTCCTATGTCAAGCGGAAGACACTCCTCAACCATAATTAAGGAAGCCAATATGCCTTCAGACCCTCGCACTTCCAGATACAGATATTTAACAGAGAAAACTGTCTAATCTTATGTAGCCTGAAAAAGACATCATGGC
The DNA here is from genome assembly GCF_027579735.1 of Bombina bombina. Classification (NCBI taxonomy): domain Eukaryota; kingdom Metazoa; phylum Chordata; class Amphibia; order Anura; family Bombinatoridae; genus Bombina; species Bombina bombina. The sequence goes on along the minus strand of NC_069500.1, from coordinate 977,042,649 downwards.
ATGATTACCGAAAACCCTTTCCTCCTAGAGAAGGAATAGGACATATAAAAAGTAAACAACCACAATCTCTCGATTGAAGTCAGAAATAGACACAACCAATTGAAGAAAACCTTACTAGGCTCGTAGAACAGCCTTATTATAGAGGAAAACCCCATAACGAGTACGATTGCAAAGTTGCAAAATAGAGACTATGGCACGTATAAACAATCTACAGACGGACTAGATCATTGAAGAAAAATTCAAAGACCATCTCCTGCACAGGAACAAAAGTAGCTTGATGCAACCCCTTAAAAATAAGATCTAAGCTCCAAGCAGGAGCATCAGATTGACTCACAGGCCTGAACACAGTCAGAGCCCTAGCAAAAAAACTGAACGCCCGGAAGCTCAATGAGCCTCTAGAGCCAAAGAAACAAACAGGGCCCAGAAACTGTCCCAACAAGAAACTAGCTTGGAAGGCCCTTCTCCAGATCTCCCTGGAGGAGAAAAAAGGAACCCTGGTAGGTCAGATAGAGTGCGAGGACGAGTCTTACTCTTCCCGACAAAAGGGGTCCTCCACACCTAAGATAGATGATGAGGAACCAGCTACACACTGAAGGAGAGCACCATAACCTCTCTAGGCTAAGGCCAAGCAACCTCTCGCAGTCTGCCTCAGAAGAATAAGATTCGATGACGCAAAGGGGCCTTGACCCAGCAGATCCCTGCAACAAGGTAACCCCCATGGAGGCGAAGCCCCCAAACAGCGTAATACGATCTTGTGGACACAAACAGAGCAATCAGTCTCACTGACACCTGCTCCTGTAGGATCGAGCCATCACTCTAGAAAAAATGTGGATTGGTCCTCCAAAGCACCGCTAAGGATCCAATAGCTGTGCCTGAGAATCCCTGAACCATGACCCATTAATGGGTAACCTGGGATAGGTATGGACATCCTGAAATTCTCAATCGGCGTCCCCATTCAGATACAAACATCCGAAAACCTTCGGATAGAGACCATATCCCCAGAATCAGGGAATGATAGAAGAGAACATCCGACCCTGAGGATCACACTAAGAAAGAGGATCGCTGACAACGAGCAGAAGTGGGCCTCCACCCACAACCAAACTCGAGATACTACCCTGTACGCAGCAGAATCTCTCCTTCTCCAAAAGAGATCTAAGCCACTTGAGAGAAAAAAAGGCTGACTAGAGTCCATACACTGAGACGAATCAGGAAGACCAAACCCTCAGAGCAAAAGGCTTGCCCGAAGAACCATAATCGAGGGAATCTCCTTAATCCACAGTCCCCCCTAGGACACACTCTCCCCAACTGACAGGCTAGCGACTGAAGTAAAAAAATGCCCGGGAGAGCTAAGAGAAATGTCCCTCAGGACTGGGAGATCTGGACAGAACACTAGAGAATGATTCTCCCAACTGGTATTCCAGGTAAATCTGATGTGACAGATTCAAAACAGCACCATGCCGATATCTTGGCCCCGGCTGAGATGAGACCTGTTAAAGGAAGAAACCCAAGAAGGGTCCCAGGACCAAAACATCACCCACCCCCACAGAGCCAGCGATAGCTTGAAGGGGGTCTGGAGGGCATAACTTGATGAAGTAAACTCTAACTTCACAAGATCTATGGAAAAATCTTCCTGTCTGAAAAGACCAAATTAGCATCCAGGGATCCACCCTGGCGTCTACCCAGAGAACTCTGGTCTAGATCCATCTCTGAGGATCGAAGAAGACAGATGAAAAACCCTAAAGGTCTTCTAACAGACGATGGTAGTAAACCAGAATCGTCAAGACCAGTGAGCCACAGATAAATCTGGAATCAGGATACTGCCAAATTAAACCCCAGATCCCCCCAAAAAAACCTTAGGATTAGAAATGAGGTTTACTGAAAGAGACGGTCCGTAAGAACCAGATTTTATCCAAAAGGAATGAAAAGGAAAGATATCCTTCACAACAGTGATCCTGCAAAGTTCCCTGAACAAAAAGTAAGAGGGAACCTTATATGCTCCCCAAAAAAGGGACATAATAAGCTCTGCATAAGTACCATAGAACCCAAATAGGACGGGAGACCCCTACCTTATTTGAACCATGAAAAAACAGTGAAATGAAAATATTCTCACACTGCAATAGGTTCCCGGGACAATGACTCCAAGAGTCAATCGAAAGCATCCCTCTCTCTGCCAAAAGACAAAATCAAGGGACCTGCTCCGTCTGGACCGGAAAGCTAGAAATAACTCCTCTCGAGTAGAAGGACAGAGTCGACTTAACCGACATATCTGTCAGAGCAACTCAAGGACTAAGCAGAACATTCTGAAGTCCCAGCTTATGCTAGAAGACTGAGAATAATCTAAATCAAGAAGTATAAGCTCCATGGCTTAAATCTGTCTCGAAAATATCAAGGGAACCATCACCTCTAGCTGAAATCGAAATGCCTCCACAGGAAGTCTCCAGAAATAGCGACAACCGAAGTCGTCAAAATGTAGTATCCCATATGACAAAACGTCTTCCTAAAAAGAGTTTCTACCACAACCAAGAGCTCTAACAAAAAACTATCCTTAAACGGGTAAATAGGTAAGGGCAGAAAAGTGATAGCCAAGAAGGAATGTGCAAAAACAGGTCCTGCCTGTCCAACACAAACCCCCCTATAGAGCTCGCAACTGGGATTCTAAAATAAAAAATAAATATATATCTATATCTATATATATATATATATATATATATACAGTTGTGCTCATAAGTTTAAATACCCTTGCAGAATTTATGATTTCTTTGCCATTTTTCAGAGAATATAAATGATAACACAAAAACTTTTCTTTCACTCATGGTTAGTGTTTGGCTGAAGCCATTTATTATCAATCAACTGTGTTTACTCTTTTTAAATCATAATGACAACAGAAACTACCCCAATGACCCTGATGAAAAGTTTACATACCCTGGTGATTGTGGCCTGATAACATGCACACAAGTTGACATAAAGGGGTTTGATTGGCTATTAAAGGTAACCATCCTCACCTGTGATCTGTTTGCTTGTATTTAGTGTGTGTACATAAAAGGTCAATGAGTTTCTGGACTCCTGACAGACCCTTGCATCTTTCATCCAGTGCTGCACTGACGTTTCTGGATTCTGAGTCATGGGGAAAGCAAAAGAATTGTCAAAGGATCTGTGGGAAAAGCTAGTTGAACTGTATAAAACAGGAAAGGGATATAAAAAGATATCCAAGGAATTGAGAATGCAAATCAGCAGTGTTCAAACTCTAATCAAGAAGTGGAAAATGAGGGATTCTGTTTGATAACATACTGCATTCATCTTGCCATCAATTCTGACCAAATTTCCTGTGCTTTTGTAGCTTACACATCCCCAAAACATCAGCGATGGTGTACCTTTCATCATAGGCCTTGTTGACTCCTCTCCAAATGTAGTGTTTATGGTTGTGGCCAAAAAGCTCAATTTTGGTCTCATCGCTTCAAATGACTTTGTGTCAGAAGGTTTGAGGCTTGTCTCTGTGCTGTTTGGTGTATTGTAAGTGGGATACTTTGTGGCATTTGCGTAGTAATGGCTTTCTTCTGGCGACTCGGCCATGCAGCCCATCTTTCTTCAAGTGCCTCCTTATTGTGCATCTTGAAACAGCTACACCACATGTTTTCAGAGAGTCCTGTATTTCACCTGAAATTATTTGTAGGTTTGTCTTTGCATCCCAAACAATTTTCCTGGCAGTTGTGGCTGAAATTTTAGTTGGTCTACCTGACCGTGGTTTGGTTTCAACAGAACCTTTCATTTTCCACTTCTTGATTAGAGTTTGAACACTGCTGATTTGCGAAAATTTGATGATACCGGTATGAAGGGGTTAAACAAGGTCAAAAATATGATGGTAGAACTAGGAATGTTGTTCTAATGATAGATTACCTTCCTAGTGTAGACTCAGTGGGATATCACCTCTTTTGACCCTAAAATACATAGAGAGACATGAGATCACATATTTAAAATCCTCCTCTTTAAAATAAGTGGTCCTGTATTAATGGTTGACAAACACCTCACAAGACTGGTTCTATTATGTGGGCATGGCAACTCTACATAAATACTAATTTAAAAAAGGGAAGGGGTCCCACCATTCATATAAGGGGTTTATGTTGTTAAAACTGTCAATCCATTTTGGGGGGTGTGTCCTAACAGCGATCCTAGTCGGTCGCATTATCCAAGAGCTCTGATCGAGAAGCTTTAAACCCGCCGGTTATAGGCATCAATGCACAGCCAAAACATCGGGAAAATATAGTCTTAAGATTTCTTAGCCCCTCTGGGTGCTCATCGCTGATTTTTGAGCTGTAATCTTGACATCAGTTCTCTGGATTGGACATAAAGGGCCTGGAGCGGCGGCTCATTAAAGGCGGCGCTTCCCCCTCGGTAAATCCGAGGTATTTGTCCCTAACTGGGGGTTAAAATCTATCTATTTAGGTGAGAAGGGCTAGCAGGACTACAACGACAAGTATCCCCTAGAAATCACCTCACACGGAGATAATGGAAATGGAGCATCTGGCGGGAGTGGATAGTTTACAGCAATCGGATAGGATATGGGAGAGAATCGAAAAGCTGTTTAACGCACCATACGATCGACTGATGCAAATCCTGCACAATAGAGGGAAAGCCAAAGTGAGCCCAGTGGACATCATCAGCGGGAGGTGCCCCATAGACACAGAACCTCTTCTGGGCCCTTTGCAGCCTGTAAAGCAATTGAATAGGACTGCTACAACAAACTACGCTGAGCAAGCCACTAAAATACAACCAAGAGGGAACCTGACACTGGTGAAGCAGCATGACAGCTATCTTGCAGACAGGTTAGACCAAGAAACACCCATAAACTCCTTACTTGATTTTCCTCTGGCGCTCCGGAGCATTCGTGGGTCTGCTGGGGCTCCAACCCGAGAAACGACTCGGAGGCCATCGGAACAAGAGTCAGCAGGGTTTCTTCTAAAAAACACACCCCACTGGCCTCTGTTATCTCTCGACACGCAGCCGGAATGCACCGTGCGGTCTTCCCGCTCTCTACAACACCCTTCACGTAAGAGGCAACAAGGGTTTTTGGGAGAGACTGAAGTCTATCTTTGCAGCGATGCATGTGTCTCACAGGCAGAGAGGGGATGGTTCAGAGGAACGCTAGTCACGTAGCAAGAAACTGCCATTTTGTTTTAATGACCAGCCTCGGCTTTGATTGTTTTAATAACGTGACTGAGTTGAGAAGACATTCTACATAAGAGACCTTTTACTTTTCAGAGTTTGCTATCTGATATACAGAGGCACCTTTCCAGTTGATTGTTTACTTTGTCGTTTAGTTAAGGTTGGAGAATCGTCAACTATGTGAGCCAGTTTAACAGAGATTCATTTTAATTAGCATCTTAACACTGCACTAAGGTTTAAAACATGTTAAAGTGTTTAATTTCCATATCTGATACCATTATTTGCATTTTCCTCATATGTATATTTAAGGGCGACCACCTCCAGGAGGATAGGTGACAGTTTCTATACCTAATGTCTCTATAGTCCCTGCCATGTGGCCTGCGGCCGGGGCCGCATGGAGGGATAGAACTTTAATACATAAAACGCAGCAATGCGGTTATGGGTCTGAGCATTAGAGGGAATATTTCAGCGAGACCTTTGTGATGCAATAGAAATTAGCCCACTACTAACTAACTCTCTGTAATGCTGCCTAGAAGTAATGCATAAATTTATCGTATAAAGCCATACCACGATATATTTGTATATATATATATTTGCATATTTACACCCTTATCAAGAATAACCCATATCTTACAAAAGATAGCACCCGCTATGTGCCTAGAAGATTGTTTTTCCTAGGCCAACCCTGCTGAGAAAGACACCAATATGAAACTTACACATTATTATAAATAGTTGATATTTGGCTGTACTTGGGGACCATAACTTACTTGTTTTGTTAAACCTGGAATGCCCGATTACTAGTCATATCCTTAATCAGTGACCCAGTTGGGACTCCCTTTATTTTATTTTTATTCTTTTTCTCTATACTGGAATTATTACCACACTAAGTTATGCCTTCAATTATCCTTTTTATTTCTTTGCCTTCTCCCTATTAAGCCCAATATTATAGTTAAGAGAACTATTCCAAGACCCATGAGAGGTCTAATTAGCTAAAAAATTGGGTCTCATAAGAAATACACTGATGTGAAGAGAACATTTCAATGTGTCATAGTTGTAATATATGATACATAATATATGTTTTTATATTGATAGCACAATACATCGCCATGTTGAAACATAATATTGTACCACTCTTCTTGCATGCTTTGTTCTTTCTTTTTATGAAGTGTATGCTCAATTATTTTAAATAAAGTAAACTTTTAAAAAAAAAACAACTGTCAATCCATTTCAATAATTATTGCTATGGCCTCAGTTTCTTCTTTTGATTGCAGAGCTCATAGATCCTTATTTCTCTAAGCAAAAATAAATATAGGGAGTGTAAAAATAGATTAGATGTAGTAAAATTCTATATTGGATGATTTTTTCTTACAAATATTTGATGTTATTAATTAATTATTATTTTCTTACTACCCTAAGACTTAGAGGTGCATACATACACTGTCAAAATTAGTTAAATAACCCCATTGAAATCAGAAGCCAGACCCCTATCCAGAACTCAGCTTTATGTTGGGGTTAAAAATAAATATATATATATATATATATATATATATATATATATATATGTAAAAGTGCCTCAAGAACATGTAAAAAAGCAAGTGTAATTTTACACTGACTCTCCGCCTTGTTAGTGGGGAATATAATCAAAAGCCATGAAACTAAAAGGGACAGTAAATTGCATAGTATAAAGTGTATGATAAATTGCTTCTTTGGGTTAATTTTTGTAGATTAAATAGCTGTTTTTGTTCTTTGAAAATACAACCTATTAAGGGCTAGATTATGAGTTGCGTGAGAGCGAAAAGGGGTTTATCGAGGCTCTTTCCGCACCTCGGAAGTAGAGCGCGTATTACTAGTTGAAATTAAGTGCGTTAGCTCAAGCGCAAATTGAATTTAATGTGGATCGGGATAGCGCAACTTCAGAGCTCTGGTTAACTATTAAGCTCAATTAAAAAGTTGCACAAAAAAACATTTAAAATAAATTTAAAATTACAGTTACACTCATAATAACTATCTAATAAAAAATATTTTAAATAACCCACATTTATACTTACCTGATTAAAAAAATTCTTTTGGGATGATGATAGTCCATAGGGCTCCATAATACCTGTTTGAGCCAAGAGGCCAAAGCTACAGAAGTAGCCTTCTGCCCTTTACAAGTCCCAGAGTAATAGACAAGCTAGAAGATTGTGTGAACCCCTTAGTAGCTTGAAGATAAAACTTCAATGCTCTGACTACATAAAGATTCTGTAAAAGTGGTTCCTTTAAATTAGCAGGCTCTGGACACAAAGAAGGGACATCAATCTCCTGATTGATATTTTCCGAAAAAAATAGCTTAGGAAGAAAATCATATTTAGTACGAAGCACAGCTATATCTTTGTGAAATAATAAAAAATGGAGAATCACTAGATAAAGGTAATGTCTCAGAAACGCTCCTAGCTGAGGAAATTGCTTACAAGAAAAGCACTTTCCAGGATAAAAGTTTGATATCAATGGAATGCAACGGTTCAAAAGGAGGACCTTGCAGAACAGAAAAAAATAAATTCAAATTCCAGGGTGGAGAAATAGGTCTCAAAACTATCGCCTGGACAAAATTCTGAACTTCAGGAAGTTTAGCTAACTTTCTATGAAAGAGAACAGATAAAGCAGAAATTTGACCATTTAAAAACTGAAGAATTCTTGTAATCCTAATGGAATACCAAGAAAATCCTCTGCAAGAGCACCATTTAAAACATGCCCTCCAAATTTTGTGCTAAACTTTTTGGATAACGGGTTTTCTGGCTTGAATCAGAGTGTGAATAACTGAATTAGAGAACCCTCTAATTTATAAAACTAGGCATTCAACCTTCACTCCGTCAAATTTAGAGATCTCAGATTGTGATGGAAAAGAGGCTCTTGAGACAGTAGATCTTGTTTTAGAGGAAGAAGCCATGGATGAAAAGAGGACATTTGCACTTGATCCGCATGCAATGTTCTGTGGGTCCAGGCTGGAGCAATTAAGTTTACCAAAGCTTACTCCTGTTTGATTTGAACAAATGGAGGAAACAGGTATGCTAGATGAAAGTTACATGGACACACCAAGGTGCCTATCATTTGACCTTATGGATTTCTTGGTCTTGCACAATACATTGAAAGTTTGTGATTTAAATGGAAGGCTATCAGATCTAAGTCTGGTAGACCCTATTTGATCACTAATTGAGCCTGATGGAGAGACCACTCTCCTGGATGAACCGACTGATGGCTGAGGTAATCTGCTTCTGAATTGTTCCCTCCTGGAAAGTGAATTGCTGACAGGGAGCATTGCTTTCTCTCTGCCCAAGACAAAATCTGGGACACTTCCTGCATAGCCAGTGGACTGCAGGTTACCCCTTGACGATTTATGAAGGCCGCCGCCATTATATTGTCTGACTGGAAACGGATAAACATTTACTCTTTTAAGAGTGGCCAGGACTGAAAAGCCTGAAGAATCGGTCAGAGTTCCAGAACATTGATTGGTAACCTCACCTCCAGAGGGGACCAAACTCCTAGCCCTATTCAAGAATTCAGACTGCATTGGAGCCTGAAAGACTGGGGTCCATCATCACAATAGCCCACGATGGGCGAAGAAAAGACGGCCCAAGGGGTAAAGAAGGACCTTGTATCCCCCAAAAGAGAGATTGTCTGACAGACAAATCTAGAGCAATCTGCTGTTCCAATTGCCGATAATTCTTTAACCACTGATTGAGCATAGACAGTTGAAGGGGTCACAAATGAAGGCGGGCAAAGGGATCTGAGTCTGAAGCCGCAACCATAAGACCCACTACCTCCATGCATTGAGCTACTCGAAATGAAGCACGTTGCAGGGACAGACACGCCTTCTGAAGTTTTAATCTGCACGATTCCATCAAGAATAAATGCATTAGGCCTAAATCTATGAGGACTCCTAGAAAGGACACCCTTGTAGCTGAAGTTAAAGAGCTCTTTGGAACATTAAATCTTCAACAGTGGTCTTGGAGAAAGGATAGGAGTCTTTGAGTATGGATAGTAGCTATAGGCAGGGAAGGAGCCTGCACTAAAATAACGCAATTGAGATCCCCTGAGCTTTGATCGCCGCCAATAGTGCTCCTAACACTTTTGTGGAAATGCATGGAGCTGTAGCTAGACCAAATGGAAGGGCGACAATTTGATAGTGTTTGTTCAGGAATGCAAACCTTAAGAATTGATGGTAATCTTTGTCGATAGGAATGTGAAGGTATGCATCCTTGAGGTCTATAGTAGACATGTTGACTCTGTTGAATTAAAGGTAAATTGTGGTAAATTGGAACCTTGACTAACTTGTCCTGGCTTTGCAAGTCTAAAATGGGTCTGAAAGTTCCTTCTTTCTTTGGCATAATGAACAGATTGGAGTAAACCATTGACCATGTTGAGAAATAGGTACTGGGATAATTACTCTCAAATCCTCCAAACATTGTATAAGGAATGTAACAAAGCATGCAAAAAAATCAAATTAGTCAAAATTGAAGTATACACAAGTGAGGAACCAATGGGAGATACTTTGAAACAAACTAGAACATATAATTCCACACCATTAACTGGGTTATCTCTAGAGTATATCAGGAAAAAAATGGATAGTATTAAGGTAAATAAAACTGTCCCAGGTGGAATATGGGAATTTAGCACTGTTATAGCCAAACTTCTACTCTTAATTTTTCAAGACTCATTATCATCAGGCATAGTACCCCAGGACTGGCGTTAAGCTGATGTGGTGCCACTTTTTAAAAAGGGAAGTAGGGCTGATCCAGGAAGTTATAGACTAGTTAGTCTGACATCAATAGAGGGGAAGATACTTGAAGGGATTATATTGATGAGTATATTTGTGTAAAAAGAGTTCAAATCAGCATGGTTTTATGATAATTAGATCATGTCAAACTAATCTAATTAGATTCTATGAGGAAGTAAGGAAAAATATAGATGAAGGGAAATAAATTGATGTGATATACTAGGATTTTGCAAAGATTTATGTACAAAATGAAGGGACTGGGAATAGCTGAAAAGGTTAACTCATGGATAAAGGACAGGGAGCAATGAGTAGTAGTAAACGGATCATACTCAGATTGGACAAAGGTAAACAGTGGAGTCCCCTATGAATCAGTACTGGGCCCTGTTCTTTTTAATATTTTTATTAATGACTTGGAGCAAATATTAAATAGCAACATCTCTATTTTTGGAGATGATACAAAGTTGTGTAAGGTCATTAGGTCGGTGCAGGATGGAATTGCTTTACAAAGGGATCTACAAAAATTAGAAGAATGGGCAGGTAAATGGAAAATTAGATTGAATACTGGAAAATGCAAGTTTCTACATTTTTTAAGTAAATATAAGCAGGCAACTTATTTTTTAAATGGGACTTAGAAAAACAGAGGAGGAAATAGATTTGGGAGTACTTATAGATAGCTAAAGATGGGTGCACAATGCAGGGCAGCAGCTTTTAATGTTAATAAGATACTAGCATGTATTAAAAGAGCCATTGATGCAATGGAGGAAAGCATAATTCTGTTAATATATAAATTCCTGGTAAGACCAAACTTGGAGTATGGAGCGCAGTTCTGGGGACCAATCTAAAAAAAATACATTGCAGACTTCGAATACGATCGGGTTGATTGACACCACCTGCTAGCAGCTGATTGTTTGCAAATCTGCAGGGGCGGTATTGCACCAGCAGTTCACAAGAACTGCTGGTGCAATGATAAATGCTGATAGCGTATGCTATAGCGGATCATGTCTGTCCGCACCATGACAAATTTACCCCTAAAATTGTTATTATTTAAAAAGTTAGACAATGCCTTTTCTACCCATTCCCCAGTTTTGTACAACCAACTTTGCTTTATTAATATACTTTATAACATTTAAACCTCTAAATTTCTGCCTGTTTCTAAGTCACTACAGACAGCCTCTTACCGCATGCTTTTTTTTTTTTTTTTCCATCCTTTATTGATTATAAGTACGAAATGAATAGTTACAAACAACGGTGCACATACCGTAAGAGAAATACATGTTACTAGTAGTACTTTCAGTTACAGAGACAGTCTTTTTTAAGGATGGTTCCTTATATGGCCCAAAACCAAACAAACAACATACAACAATATCGACAATAAGAATAAAAAGAAAAACAATACTGATCGTTAATATTAACCTTCCCATAGTAGAAGTTAGTGCTTACCAAAGCGAACTTGACATGTATGGACTGTCAGCCGTTTGGGAATCAGTCCGGGGTGCAACCCAACTGCTAGCGTGAATAGTAAAACACACGCTAGCACACTGAGAAATAACCAGGACGTGACCCACTCAGGAAACAGACAAGATTGGTTTAAAAAAATAATAATTGTTCCAGTACGCTGGGAAGCCACAAAAGTGAAAACGTCCCTTTAAGCAGGTTAATAATATATAAAGATAATGCTCTTATTTGCAGCTTGTAAAAGTAAATGTCCCTTTAAACAGGCTTGTAACAAAGTTCTCTTTTGCAGCTTGTAAAAGTAAATGTCCCTTTAAACAGGCTTGTAACAAACAAAAAGACAAAGTTCTCTTTTGCAGCTTGTAAAAGTAAATGTCCCTTTAAGCAGGCTTGTAACAAACAAAAAGACAAAGTTCTCTTTTGCAGCTTGTAAAAGTAAATGTCCTTTTAAGCAGGCTTGTAACAAACAAAAAGACAAAGTTCTCTTTTGCAGCTTGTAAAAGTAAATGTCCCTTTAAGCAGGCTTGTAACAAACAAAAAGACAAAGTTCTCTTTTGCAGCTTGTAAATAGGAAAATATGTCCAAGAGAAGATTTGAGGGATAAGGCATAAGCAAGGTCAGGCAGGCAGAAGTCGGTATCCAAACATCAGAAGCAGGGTTAAGGCAAAAGCTAGGTCAGGCAGGCAGTAGTCGGTATCCAAACAACAGTAGCAGGGTTAAGGCAAAAGCTAGGTCAGGCAGGCAGTAGTCGGTACACAAGAATAGAAACAGATACAAGTACTCACAGACGCCAGGGGAATCAAACAAACGGGCCCCGAGTAAGATCTCCCGCCGGGGTTTAAAGGCAGGAGCGGTGACGAAATCAGAGGGGTGTGTCAGAGGATGCGTCACGTTGCTAAGCAACGTGACATCATCCACACTGAGAAGATCCGGGAGCCGCGGTGACACGGCGATTAACGGAAAAATCATGACAGCACCCCCCTCCTCAAGGACCCCTCCGGGGGACAGGACCAGGCCTAGCAGGATGAGACTTGTGGAAGGCCTTTATTAAAGTAGGAGCATTTACTTGATGAGCTGGCTCCCAGGATCGTTCCGTGACTGGATAACCTTTCCAATGAATGAGATAATACAATTTCTTGCCACGGAGCTTGGAATCCAGAATATGGCTGATCTCAAACTCAGGGTGTCCATGGACAAAAAGAGGTGGAGGTTTAGAAAGAGGTTTAGAATACCTGTTAGACATCATAGGTTTTAGAAGAGAAACGTGGAATACCGGATGGACTTTGAGAGTCTTGGGTAAAGCCACCCGGTAAGCAGTGGAACACACTTGACCCAGTATTCGGAAAGGACCCACGTATCGTGGTCCCAGTTTGGTAGAAGGTTGTTTCAGGCGAAGAAAACAAGAGGAAATCCAAACTTTATCACCAGGACGATACTTGGGAGCCTTCTTCCGTCGAAGATCTGAAAAGAACTTGTAACGTTTAGAAGCTACAGAAAGGATACGATGTATTCTCCGCCAATGTCGGGTTAATCTTCGGGCAGAAAGATCAGAAGCAGGATTCACTGTGGAAGAAGTATGCAAAGGAAATGTTCTGGGCTGAAATCCGTAAGCCGCATGAAAAGGAGATGTCTGAAGGGAAGAATTATACCGGGCGTTATGAGCCAATTCAGCTAAAGGAAGGTAAGAAGTCCAGTTAGAGTGAAAATGATCCACATAATGTCTAAGATATGTTTCAAGACACTGGTTTACCCTTTCAGTCTGGCCGTTAGATTGTGGATGATGAGAAGTAGACAGGGATATTGAAGTTCCAAAGTGTTTACAAAGTGATCTCCAAAATCGGGAAACGAACTGTACCCCTCTATCTGAAACAATATCCAGAGGAAATCCATGGATTCTTACAATATGCAAAATAAAAAGTTCAGAAAGTCTTTTGGCAGACGGTAATCCTGGTAAGGGAACAAAATGAGCAGTCTTAGTGAACCTGTCGACCACCACCCAAATAGTGTTGTTTCCAGCTGACAAAGGAAGGTCGGTAATAAAGTCCATGGATACATGCGTCCAAGGCTGATGAGGTATGGGCAACGGTTGGAGCAACCCTGAAGGAAGTTGGCGAGGAGTCTTATTTATGGCACATTGTGTGCATACTGAGACGTAATCTTTAACATCTTGAGAGAGAGAAGGCCACCAGACATGCTGTTTGAGATTTCGAGTGGTGATACTGATGCCAGGATGTCCAGAAAGGGGACTATCATGAGCCCAAAATAGAATCTTGGAACGAAGGCGTTCAGGAACAAAGAGTAAACCATCAGGAGGTTTACAGGACAAAGGAAGATTCCTTTGAGCAGACTGTAATTCTTGTAACCAAGAAGTTGTTAGCTGGGCTATGACTTCATGAGGTTGGAGAATGGTACCAGACTCAGGAATTGGGGTATCTTGAAATTGTCTGGAAAGGGCGTCTGCCTTAATATTTTTTGAACCAGGTATGTAAGACAAATTATAGTGAAACCGGGAGAAGAATAACGACCAGCGTGCTTGCCTGGAATTCAATCGTTTGGCCGTTTGGAGATAAAGAAGGTTTTTATGATCAGTGAGTATGGTAAACGGCAAAGAAGTACCCTCCAGCCAATGCCTCCATTCGTCCAAGGCCATTTTAATGGCAAGCAACTCTTTATTGCCTACGTCATAGTTAAATTCAGAAGGAGTGAATTTTTTAGAGAAAAATCCAACAGGATGAATCATTCCAGTCTCCGGTATTCGTTGAGAAAGAACAGCTCCAGCAGCAACAGAGGAAGCATCAACTTCCAGGATAAACTGAAAATCTGGATTTGGGTGACGGAGAATAGGTGCAGAAGAAAAAGCTTCTTTGAGAGACTCAAAAGCCTCTATAGCCTCAGGAGGCCATTTTTTGCAATTTTGCCCCTTTCTAGTGAGAGAAGTAAGGGGAGAAGTAATAGTAGCAAAATTCTTGATGAACTTCCTGTAATAGTTGGCGAAGCCCAGAAAACGTTGCAAAGCCTTCAGAGAATCAGGTCTAGGCCAATCCAAGATAGCAGAAAGTTTAGTAGGATCCATTTCAAATCCAGATGCCGATATTACATAACCCAGAAAGGGTATGGATTTTTGATGGAAAGAACATTTCTCCAGTTTAGCAAACAGATGGTAATCTCTTAAACGTTGAAGTACTTTCCTGACGTGGTGCACACGATCTTGGTGATTTTGAGAAAAAATCAAGATATCGTCAAGGTATATGATGACAAAGATATTCAAGAAATCACGAAAGATCTCATTCACAAAATGTTGAAAAACCGCCGGAGCATTGCATAGCCCAAAGGCATGACCAGATATTCGTAATGCCCAAATCGAGTGTTAAAAGCAGTCTTCCATTCATCTCCTTGGCGTATACGGATAAGATTGTATGCACCACGTAGATCAAGTTTAGTAAATATGGTGGCTCCCTGAAGATAAGTAAAAAGTTCAGGAATAAGGGGTAGAGGATAACTGTTCTTGATGGTAATCTGATTTAATCCTCTGTAATCAATACAGGGTCGTAATCCGCCATCCTTCTTTCCTACAAAAAAGAAACCAGCCCCTACAGGGGAAGAGGAGGGTCGGATAAATCCTCTAGCCAGATTGTCTTTAATATATTCTTCCAAAGCCACGTTTTCAGGTTTAGAAAGTGGATATGTCTTGCCTCGAGGATAGGTAGCCCCAGGAAGGAGATCAATGGGGCAATCGAAAGGGCGGTGAGGAGGAAGACGTTCAGCTTCTTTTTTGGAGAAAACATCCACAAAGTCATGATAAGGCATAGGTAGAGAGTCGGGAGTTTCGATTGTGAGAGCAATAGTGAGTGGTAACTTGGTGATCTTTTGAAGACATTTAGTCAGGCATGTAGATCCCCAGGAGGTGAGTTCGCCAAAAGTCCAAGAAAAAGTAGGATTATGTACTTGGAGCCAGGGTAGTCCCAAGATAATGGGAAATTGAGGAGTGGGAATGACATCGAAACAAATTGTCTCGGAATGAAGTATTCCTACAGTGAGAAGTAAAGGTTGATTAGCAAACTGAATGTATCCGGAACCCAAAGGATCTCCACTGACCGTAGAGACTGAAATTGAATACTCTTTCTTTAGTAAGGGTATAGAGTGAGTAGAGACGAATGTGGAGTCAATGAACACTCCTCCAGCACCAGAGTCGATAAGAGCTTGGGTATGAATCTTACTATGTCCAATTTGAAGGGTTACTGGAACAAAGAGTTTCTTGTATAGGGAATGACTACTTTTTTGGCTTAACTCAGTTCCCTGGACTAGAGTTAAGCCCTGGCTTTTACTGGCCTGGTAGGACAATCCCTTAATAAATGCCCTTTAAGGCCACAGTACAAACACAAGCCAAGAGAACGTCTTCTCAAGCGTTCAGTCTCTGTTAATTTTATACTTCCCACTTCCATGGGTTCAGCCTGATCAGGAGTAGGAGAGGCAGGAGTGACTGGATTAGAAAAACGAGGAGCCAAACGAAAAGGAGTTCGAGTTGATGACCTCTGTGTTCTATCCTTTTCTTGTTGGCGTTCACGAAATCTGGCGTTGAGACTGATACAAAGATTTATTAAGGCTTCCAAGGATTCTGGAAGTTCCCGATACACCAATTCATCCTTGAGACGCTCAGAAAGTCCTTTACGAAAAGCGGCTCTAAGAGCTCCCTGATTCCAAGTAGTTTCAGAGGCAAGGGTGCGGAACTCAATAGCGTATTGAGAAACTGGTTGACTACCTTGACGTAAATCCAAGAGAGTAGCTTCAGCAGAGGATGACCTTCCAGGTTTATCAAATACATTTGAAAACACAGAGAGAAATGTATCAACATCCAGAAGTATAGGGTCATTCTTTTCTAGCAAAGGTGATACCCAAGCCAAAGCTTTTCCTTTCATTAAGGATATAAGAAATGTGATTCTAGAAGAGGGAGTAGCAAAAAGATTAGGGCTATTTCGGAAATGGAGACGGCACTGATTCAGAAAGCCCCTACATTCTTCAGGATTCCCATCATATTTATCTGGAAGAGGTATCCTGGGACTCAGTTGTACCTGAGACTGGTTGTTAGAAATCGAAGGAGGTAATGCCTCATTAGGATTAGGATTGGGAGGTGTAGTAGCAACCAAATTTTGTAATAAAGCAGTTATTTGATCAAGTTTAGTGTCCAGGGATTGCAAGTGAGTGGCATGAGATCCCAGTAACTGTCCCTGGTGGGCCACGGCCATGGATAATTCAGTGGGGTCCATTTATGGCCCGTTTGTAATGTCAGCCGTTTGGGAATCAGTCCGGGGTGCAACCCAACTGCTAGCGTGAATAGTAAAACACACGCTAGCACACTGAGAAATAACCAGGACGTGACCCACTCAGGAAACAGACAAGATTGGTTTCAAAAAATAATAATTGTTCCAGTACGCTGGGAAGCCACAAAAGTGAAAATGTCCCTTTAAGCAGGTTAATAATATATAAAGATAATGCTCTTATTTGCAGCTTGTAAAAGTAAATGTCCCTTTAAACAGGCTTGTAACAAAGTTCTCTTTTGCAGCTTGTAAAAGTAAATGTCCCTTTAAACAGGCTTGTAACAAACAAAAAGACAAAGTTCTCTTTTGCAGCTTGTAAAAGTAAATGTCCCTTTAAGCAGGCTTGTAACAAACAAAAAGACAAAGTTCTCTTTTGCAGCTTGTAAAAGTAAATGTCCCTTTAAGCAGGCTTGTAACAAACAAAAAGACAAAGTTCTCTTTTTGGAAACAAGAAATCAAAACAAAAGCAGTTCTTGATGGAGGTGCGCCTAAGGTGACGTAAACGAAAGTCAGTGCAAACAATCCGATGTGAGGCCGCTCTTCTTTATCGTATGTCAACGGTTAGAAAATCTGTAGTGGGAAAACAGGAAGGCGCCAATAGGGTGATAACGTTTGAGACCCTGACAGGTAAGTATGAGAAAAAAGGGTACTCACAAGTAGGGCGGCACTTAGACGTGCCAAACCAAGCAGACCGGGACCTCAGCGTCGCCCGGAAGACTCAAAAAGGCAACAACCAATCGTCAGGCCGGACCAAATTCCGTGTGGCCAGTCAGGAGCACTGGATGCTGCCACACCTCTCTCTTCGTATGCCGATTCCAAACACTGGCAAGAGGATAGGAGATAGGGATATCACGTGTGAAGCTCTCCCGATTACCGAGAGTTTAGTTTACACACGCCAACAAACTGGATAACGAACTGGATAGAGGAAGGAGCAAACTCCAGCAAAGTTACTTAAACAAATTTATTAAAAAGTTTAAAAACAATGCATAAAAGCAACGCGTTTCTCGGCTACACAGAGCCGTTTCATCAGGCTGTTATACATATTCTAAAATGCCTACTGCTTTAAACACTTCCTCTAACCAATCAAAACCATTGAAATTTACACACCCCTCCCCACCTCAGCGTGCGTGTCAATCTCAGCTGATATGGAGAGTGTGTGGAATCATAAGCGTGCCACTTGATATTGGCGATTTTAATATCGTCTTACAGATAGTGTCTGTTCTAATTAGACACTATATTAATGGTCACATCACTATTATGAACACATACAATTAAAGCAATGTGAGTAAACATAATAAATAAGTAAATTTGGGCTTTCATTTCAGGCTTAGATACACGTTACACATTAGCTTTTTATCGAAACTGAACTGACATGAAATGTTACTCCTTATTACAGACTTGCAAATCAAACTGTTTGTACAGTTCGCCAATATAATACACAATAATTACTCAATCATAACAAAAATTAATCTAAACCAAACAAATAAACAATAATAGATAAAAAATATATATATATATATATATATATATACCCTATACACCATACATAACCAAAATTACACTATAGGAAAAAACTAATTAGCTATCGAAAGCTGCCAGATCAATATTGGCATTGAGACCTGATGGATTTAGAGTCTGAAGCCTATAGATCCAAAAAGTCTCTCTCTGTCTAAGTCTATAGAAACGATTGTAAAAGTCTGATCTTGGAATATGTTCAATAGGAGTTATTTGTAAACAATGTAGGTTACCACTATGTTTGGTGTTACAGTGTCGCGGTACACTATGTAATTTGTAGTTCTTTTTAATGTTTCTAAAATGTTCAGACCATCTGATGCTCAAACGTCTACAGGTGCGCCCTATGTATTGCAGCCCACAAATACAGGACAGTAAATAAATCACATAATTCGATGCGCATGTCATCCGATCGCTCATTTTATAAGTTTTAGAAGTCGTATTTGATTTAAAGGTATCTACGTTATGTGTTATATAGTGACACATTTTGCATTTCTTGTGATTACATTTGAAACTACCCTTTCTTTGTATTTTGCAAATGGTGTCATTAGTGATATTGTTACTGATCAAGTTGGTCCTGTTTTTAACCACTTTACTAGGTGCCAAAATTCTTTTCAAATTGGGTGCTCTTTTGTAAATAATAGTGGGTTTATTGTCTAGTAGTGGGCCTAAAATAGGATCTTTTAGTAGAATTTTCCAGTGTTTCATAATACTCCTTTTAATTATGCTATGATTGCAATTGTATTCAGTGATGAACTTAGTCCTATTACCCATGCCTACCTGAGTATGTGTGTCTACTACCTTTTTCTCAAAATATTTTTTTCTGTCATCATTTTTTGCCCTATTAAAGGCACTGGTGATGATGTGTGCTGGATATTTTTTCTCTTCAAATCTATCTTTGAGGATTTTACTTTGCATCTCATAGTCTATTAGACTGCTACAGTTCCGGCGAACTCGCTTGAACTGCCCATATGGTACATTTCTTTTCCAAGGTAGGTGATGATTGCTTGTGAAGTCTAAATAGCTGTTGCAATCAACCTGCTTAAAGTGAGTACTAGTCGAAATCCTCCCCTCCGTGAAACTTAACTCTAAGTCTAGAAAAACCACAGTCTTAGAATCTATTGTGCTAGTGAATTTCAAGCCCTTGTTGTTACTATTCAAATGACTCACAAAGTCTTCGGCCAACAGTCTATCACCTTTCCATACCACAACCAGATCATCTATGTATCTGCCATAATACACCAGGTTCGCCCCAAACGCAGAGTTGTAAACATATTGTTGTTCAAATGATCCCATAAAAAGATTGGCGTAACTTGGGGCGAACCTGGTGCCCATGGCCGTCCCTTTTGTTTGGAGGTAGTAATCATCCTGATAGACGAAATAGTTGTGGTGTAGGATAAAAGAGATCAATGACAAGATGAAATCTTTCTGGGTATCTGGTAAATAAATGTCTGTTTCTAAATAGCTTGAAATCGCTTGTAGTCCGAGACTATGTGATATATTCGAATAGAGGGCTTGAACATCACAAGTGATCCAAGTGAGGTCTTGTGTAATATTAATCTGTTCAAGTTTGTTTATAAGGTCTGAAGAGTCTCGTATATAAGATTCAAGACCAACGACATATTTTTGCAGAAAGAAATCGACATATGAAGATGCATTGTCTGTCAGGCTGCCTATTCCCGATATTATCGGGCGGCCCGGAGGGCATTTTAGGTCTTTGTGCAGCTTCGGTAGATGATAGTAAAATGCACGATTTGGCTCTATTGGAATAAGATAATCTTTTTCTTTTTTGGTGACAATTCCTTCTTTAAAAGCACCTTCTACTAAATCCTTTAAAGTCGCTAAAAATTTGGAGGTCGGATCAAAAGTCATTTTGGTATAATAATTTTTGTCATTCAGGATCCTATCGGACTCAATCAAAATCACTATCAAAACAATTCTAATAATTGGCATAATAACAACAGACAATCAATGCCCCACCAGGATAGGGACTATAGACCCATCCAACATTATCAACACAGATTCCCTGATTATTCTCATCAGACATACCAGCAAAATTGGTCCCAGAATAGACCTTCTTATTCTGCCCCATATGGGCAGAATAAGGATATAAGATACCATCAACAACAATTTAATAGGGCAAATAACCCTTTTGAACAGTCTAATCGGTATAAAACCCATGATAATGAACAATTGTATAACACGAAGTTCACTCCCAAAGACCAACAAATCCATCTAAGATCTAGATTAGCGGAGAATAACTCTGAATCCCCTCAAGACAGGAGAGATTATGATTTTATTGAAGCAAGCACCTCTAATAGGTTCCAAGCTTTCAACAATTTAGATCCACATGAATATGACACAAGATCTTTTGATAACAGTGAAGCTAACAACATACCACAATCTGTAACTTCACAACAACTTTTTTTAGATCAACGTCCCAGACTACCAGTCTGGAAACAAAAAAAGATTGCGAGCTACCTAGAGCCTGTAGTCAGCCTGACTCCCTCATACAAAGGAAAAAGACCTCACATAAACGAGGATGCAGAGGAAGAAACACAGCCCTCAAAAAGGCACGACTACAGACCCTAGGTAAAGGGATCTATAATTTATCTTCCCATTCGTTGACCAACGATGAGATTAGGGTTCTAGGTAAGGGGCTTTCCTTTAGCCCGTCAAATGCACATAACATATTTTCACTTTTTGTTGACCTGAATAGGTTCACACAAAAACTCTCGATGCAGAAATATTTTGCAGAAAAGAGAAATAAAGATGATGGGAATAGACCAATTTTGACAGATTCAATGGATTCTAGGCTTAATAATCAGATAACTCCGGTGTATGAACCTGACTCTCTACTTGATCAATTATGTGAAGGCTTTGTACATACAGGTTTGAGGAACAAATCCAATTTTACCCCAAAACTAGCCAATAATGCTCATATAGAGATTTTTAGGCAGCTGGTGAGTGATGAATTTGATCAATTACCGAAGGGTATCAATGGTAAAGGGAATTTGTTTGGGAATGAGAAACGTGCCCTAGAAATGTTAAAAAAGAATAAATCCATAGTGATTAGACAAGCCGATAAAGGCGGAGGGATTGTCATTCAGGACCTTAAGGACTACCTTATTGAGTCCGATAGGATCCTGAATGACAAAAATTATTATACCAAAATGACTTTTGATCCGACCTCCAAATTTTTAGCGACTTTAAAGGATTTAGTAGAAGGTGCTTTTAAAGAAGGAATTGTCACCAAAAAAGAAAAAGATTATCTTATTCCAATAGAGCCAAATCGTGCATTTTACTATCATCTACCGAAGCTGCACAAAGACCTAAAATGCCCTCCGGGCCGCCCGATAATATCGGGAATAGGCAGCCTGACAGACAATGCATCTTCATATGTCGATTTCTTTCTGCAAAAATATGTCGTTGGTCTTGAATCTTATATACGAGACTCTTCAGACCTTATAAACAAACTTGAACAGATTAATATTACACAAGACCTCACTTGGATCACTTGTGATGTTCAAGCCCTCTATTCGAATATATCACATAGTCTCGGACTACAAGCGATTTCAAGCTATTTAGAAACAGACATTTATTTACCAGATACCCAGAAAGATTTCATCTTGTCATTGATCTCTTTTATCCTACACCACAACTATTTCGTCTATCAGGATGATTACTACCTCCAAACAAAAGGGACGGCCATGGGCACCAGGTTCGCCCCAAGTTACGCCAATCTTTTTATGGGATCATTTGAACAACAATATGTTTACAACTCTGCGTTTGGGGCGAACCTGGTGTATTATGGCAGATACATAGATGATCTGGTTGTGGTATGGAAAGGTGATAGACTGTTGGCCGAAGACTTTGTGAGTCATTTGAATAGTAACAACAAGGGCTTGAAATTCACTAGCACAATAGATTCTAAGACTGTGGTTTTTCTAGACTTAGAGTTAAGTTTCACGGAGGGGAGGATTTCGACTAGTACTCACTTTAAGCAGGTTGATTGCAACAGCTATTTAGACTTCACAAGCAATCATCACCTACCTTGGAAAAGAAATGTACCATATGGGCAGTTCAAGCGAGTTCGCCGGAACTGTAGCAGTCTAATAGACTATGAGATGCAAAGTAAAATCCTCAAAGATAGATTTGAAGAGAAAAAATATCCAGCACACATCATCACCAGTGCCTTTAATAGGGCAAAAAATGATGACAGAAAAAAATATTTTGAGAAAAAGGTAGTAGACACACATACTCAGGTAGGCATGGGTAATAGGACTAAGTTCATCACTGAATACAATTGCAATCATAGCATAATTAAAAGGAGTATTATGAAACACTGGAAAATTCTACTAAAAGATCCTATTTTAGGCCCACTACTAGACAATAAACCCACTATTATTTACAAAAGAGCACCCAATTTGAAAAGAATTTTGGCACCTAGTAAAGTGGTTAAAAACAGGACCAACTTGATCAGTAACAATATCACTAATGACACCATTTGCAAAATACAAAGAAAGGGTAGTTTCAAATGTAATCACAAGAAATGCAAAATGTGTCACTATATAACACATAACGTAGATACCTTTAAATCAAATACGACTTCTAAAACTTATAAAATGAGCGATCGGATGACATGCGCATCGAATTATGTGATTTATTTACTGTCCTGTATTTGTGGGCTGCAATACATAGGGCGCACCTGTAGACGTTTGAGCATCAGATGGTCTGAACATTTTAGAAACATTAAAAAGAACTACAAATTACATAGTGTACCGCGACACTGTAACACCAAACATAGTGGTAACCTACATTGTTTACAAATAACTCCTATTGAACATATTCCAAGATCAGACTTTTACAATCGTTTCTATAGACTTAGACAGAGAGAGACTTTTTGGATCTATAGGCTTCAGACTCTAAATCCATCAGGTCTCAATGCCAATATTGATCTGGCAGCTTTCGATAGCTAATTAGTTTTTTCCTATAGTGTAATTTTGGTTATGTATGGTGTATAGGGTATATATATATATATATATATATATATTTTATCTATTATTGTTTATTTGTTTGGTTTAGATTAATTTTTGTTATGATTGAGTAATTATTGTGTATTATATTGGCGAACTGTACAAACAGTTTGATTTGCAAGTCTGTAATAAGGAGTAACATTTCATGTCAGTTCAGTTTCGATAAAAAGCTAATGTGTAACGTGTATCTAAGCCTGAAATGAAAGCCCAAATTTACTTATTTATTATGTTTACTCACATTGCTTTAATTGTATGTGTTCATAATAGTAATGTGACCATTAATATAGTGTCTAATTAGAACAGACACTATCTGTAAGACGATATTAAAATCGCCAATATCAAGTGGCACGCTTATGATTCCACACACTCTCCATATCAGCTGAGATTGACACGCACGCTGAGGTGGGGAGGGGTGTGTAAATTTCAATGGTTTTGATTGGTTAGAGGAAGTGTTTAAAGCAGTAGGCATTTTAGAATATGTATAACAGCCTGATGAAACGGCTCTGTGTAGCCGAGAAACGCGTTGCTTTTATGCATTGTTTTTAAACTTTTTAATAAATTTGTTTAAGTAACTTTGCTGGAGTTTGCTCCTTCCTCTATCCAGTTCGTTATCCAGTTTGTTGGCGTGTGTAAACTAAACTCTCGGTAATCGGGAGAGCTTCACACGTGATATCCCTATCTCCTATCCTCTTGCCAGTGTTTGGAATCGGCATACGAAGAGAGAGGTGTGGCAGCATCCAGTGCTCCTGACTGGCCACACGGAATTTGGTCCGGCCTGACGATTGGTTGTTGCCTTTTTGAGTCTTCCGGGCGACGCTGAGGTCCCGGTCTGCTTGGTTTGGCACGTCTAAGTGCCGCCCTACTTGTGAGTACCCTTTTTTCTCATACTTACCTGTCAGGGTCTCAAACGTTATCACCCTATTGGCGCCTTCCTGTTTTCCCACTACAAAGTTCTCTTTTGCAGCTTGTAAAAGTAAATGTCCCTTTAAGCAGGCTTGTAACAAACAAAAAGACAAAGTTCTCTTTTGCAGCTTGTAAATAGGAAAATATGTCCAAGAGAAGATTTGAGGGATAAGGCATAAGCAAGGTCAGGCAGGCAGAAGTCGGTATCCAAACATCAGAAGCAGGGTTAAGGCAAAAGCTAGGTCAGGCAGGCAGTAGTCGGTATCCAAACAACAGTAGCAGGGTTAAGGCAAAAGCTAGGTCAGGCAGGCAGTAGTCGGTACACAAGAATAGAAACAGATACAAGTACTCACAGACGCCAGGGGAATCAAACAAACGGGCCCCGAGTAAGATCTCCCGCCGGGGTTTAAAGGCAGGAGCGGTGACAAAATCAGAGGGGTGTGTTAGAGGATGCGTCACGTTGCTAAGCAACGTGACGTCATCCACACTGAGAAGATCCGGGAGCCGCGGTGACACGGCGATGAACGGAAAAATCATGACATGGACTTTACATTGCTGCATTTGATTAATCCTTAGGCCTATAACTAAAATTAAATATTTTACCTTAGTTAGTTTTAGATATTACCTTCTACTAGAAGTGGGGAGTGTTTCCCATACCTCCCCCACGGGGGAGATCCTCCGACCCCATGTCCAAAGGCAAAACAAAGTCTGGGTACATCGGGTTCAGGGGGGTTGAGGTCTAGTTGGTGTCAGTGAGTCTTCCCAAAGGAATCTCATGTTCTGGAAAAACTCTAGTCTGTGTCTTTTCAAATATCCAAATTCCTCCAGGCCTAACAGCTCATCTACCTTTGCTAGCCACATCTGTCCAGTCAGGGGAGTAGATGTTTTCAATTTCAAAGCTATTAAAACTTTAGCACTATTAATCCCGACCTGTAGTAGCTGTCTCCTGAGTTTGCACAGTATCTGAGGAAATTTGTTAAGTAAAACTATGTGGGGTGTCAAGCTAAGGTCTCTGATTAAACCTTTCTTGAAGTGGTTCTCTATATATTGCCAGAGTTGTGTTAATGTTTCACATTCCCACCACATATGTAAGTACCTACCTTTCTTTTTGCATCCCCTCCAGCACTGGTTACCTGAGGACGGATAGATAGAATGCAATCTCACCGGTGTCAGGTACCATCGTGTTATCACCTTGAAATTTAATTCAAGAATTTTCGGTGAAGTTGATGACTTTCGGGTATATTGATCCCCAATCATCGTTACTTAGGGTGCCCCCTAACTCCCTATGCCAGTTATTGGTATAAGCAATTCTCCCTTCATGTGAGTCTGCAGTATGCCACACATCTTGGAGAGTGTGTGAGATATCGGTGCGCTGGTCGAGCAAATTTTCTAAAACGGAGTCAACTGTCTCAAGAAATCCGCCCTTAATGGTGTTGTGTTAATTAAGTGTGTGAGCTGCATATACTTTAACCATGGATGATAAGCGCCTTGAGCAACTTCTTTCATTTCTTCCCTACTCATGAGTTTACCCTCCCGTAGGAATTCCCTTAATGGAGTGGTATATCCCCATTCTGTCACTCTCTGAAAGATCCTATCTAACCCTCCTGTGAGTTCAGCGTTTAATGGGATGGGAAAGAGAGGGGACCTAGGCCAAGAGATA
The DNA here is from genome assembly GCF_027579735.1 of Bombina bombina. Lineage (NCBI taxonomy): Eukaryota > Metazoa > Chordata > Amphibia > Anura > Bombinatoridae > Bombina > Bombina bombina. The sequence continues at coordinate 977,016,858 of NC_069500.1, read as the reverse complement.
TCTCCTTTTTTGTGTTTAATAGTGTCCCATTCTTCGAAGAAATGTTGGTGTATCGGGAGTGTCGTGCATTGTGGAGGTCTCAGGTATTTGGGTACCCAGTAAAGAGCTCCTACTGTGGGGACTTTTAATATATGAGAGTCAATCGCTTTCCAAGCTTTATGTTTTGATGTATTATGCCAGTCGAACACCCTCTGAAGCACTATCGCATCCAATTACATTCTTATTTCCGATAAGCCTAGCCCATCTACTATAGTCGGTCTGTACATTGTGGCTTTATTTATACGGGGTTTACTGGCTCCCCATATAAATCTGTTTATATGATTCTGGAGCCGTAAAGGGAACCATCTAGGCAGGGCCACAGGCAGAGCCTGTAGAGTATACAGGATTCTAGGTAGTGTCGTCATTTTTATACACTGTATCCTGCCCCACCAGGATAAGGGTTTTGTTGCCCATGTATTTAGGTCTTTCTGTGTTGACGACATTAAGGACTCAAAGTTCTTTTTGAAAAGTGTTTTCGGGCTTGGGGATAGATACCTAAGTATTTCAGGGAGTCAGATTGAAGTGTGAGTGGGCAGACCTCTGCGAGTTTCATAAATTCTTCTCGTCTAAGAGAAATATTTAATAATTCCGATTTAGTCGCATTCACGGCAAAATTTGAGTATTTCCTAAAGCTACGTAGCTCTTGCATGATTTCTTTCAGGGATTGGGTCGGGTCTGTAATTGTAAAGAGGAAGTCGTCCGCATATAACGCGATCTTAAAACTATGTGGGCCAATTTCGATTCCCTTTATGGAATGGTTGTTTCGCACATGTGCTGCCATCACTTCCATTGTAAGGATGAATAGCAAGGGGGACAGGGGGCACCCCTGACTTGTTCCATTGCTAATCCCAAATGGGTGCGATAGGATGCCATTTGCCTTGACCTTTGCGGTGGGGTGAGCATATAGGCTAAATATTCTATGAAGCATGCGGGGTCCTATCCCTATTGCCACTAGGGTTTCTCTAAGGAATTGCCAATCAAGCCTATCGAAAGCCTTTTCGGCATCGGTCGGCAAGAAGACTGTCGGTATTTTATGATATTTAGAGTAGGACATAAGGGTCAGGGCTCTACCGCATGCTTTTTTATTTGCTTTTCACAACAGTAGACTGCTAGTTCATGTGGGCCATATAGATAACTGTGTTCACACCCATTAAATTATTTAAGAGTCAGCGCGACACAGCACTAATTGGCTAAAATGCAAGTCAATAGATAATAAATAAAAAGTCATGTGATCAGGGGGCTGTCAGAAGATGCTTAGATACAAGGTAATTACAAAGTTAAAAAGTATATTAATATAACCATGTTGGTTATGCAAAACTGGGGAATGGGTAATAAAGGGATTATCTATCTTTTAAAACAATAAAAATTCTGGTGTAGATTGCCCCTTTAAAATGTGAAAAGAGGTTAGCCAAACTGGGTCTGTTTTCTCTAGAGAAAGGTGCTTGGGAGGTGACATGATTACTTTATATAAATATATTCAGGGCCCATATACAGAGATGTCAGAAGCTCTGTTTTTTCCAAGAAAATTGTTTGTGACAAGATGTCCCAATTTAAGGCTTGAGGAAAGGAGATTTAAAATCCAGCAGCGTAAACGATATTTCACTGTAAGAGCAATCAAATTGTGGAACTCATTACCCAAGGATGTAGTAAATGCTAATTCCTTAGATACATTTAAAAAATGGTTTAGATACATTTCTGTCTAGAAACAGAATTCATGGACATGATTGATTGGGTTAAATGGGTCACTTTTTAAATAAGATTAATTTAAGCTTAACTGGATATTTTATTGTAAGTATATTAAGATTTGTATATGTTGAACTTGATGGACTTCTCTCTTTTTTCAATCTCATCAACTATGGTACTATGTTACATTGCATAAAGGCAGCCGCCTTTACAGGATTATTGGGGACATGAGACAGATGGAATCATCTTTGTGAGGCCTGGAGCAAAAGCCTATCCTGTAACCCAGGGGTCATTGACTGACTGAAACAAGGCCTTCTGGTATAGACTCAGTCTGCCCCTACCAGAACAGATTCTGGTCTGAGGGCCGCACCTTCATGCATATTTGGAATTGGTGTTGGACCAATTGTTCTTTGCCCAGGAAGTACCAGGCTTCCAGGCCAGATTGGAGGGCTCAGACTTTTGAGGAGAGGAGAACTTCTGATCTCCTGAGGATCGAAAGGAATGAAACTGATTAGTATGTCTGTTCTTTCTATTAGATTTCTTGTCCTGAGGGAGAAAAGATCATTTTCCACCAGTAACAGCCATAATATTTGAGTCCAAATCAGAACCAAATAAAATATTCCTTTGGAAGGAAAGAGACATTAACCTATTTTGATACCATGTCTGTTGACCATGATTTGAACCATAAGGCCCTTCTTGCAACAATTGCCATAGACATATTTTTGACATCAATCTTGATGATGTCCATAACAGCATTGCATATAAAAGAGTTAGCCATTTTAGGGGCTTTGATGCAATTCTGAAGGTCCTCAGCAGAGCATTGTTCAGAAGCCATTTTGGATAAGGAATCGAACCAGACAACACCTGCCACACAGGTGATGGACACTGCTGGTTTAAGCAGAAGAGCTGTCTGAAAAAAAGCGAAAAAAAAAAGACTCTATTTTAAGGTTTAGATGGTCCCTGAAATATGTGCTATCCTCCATGGAGATAGTAGTGTGTATGGCAAGAGTGGAAATAGCTCCATCAACCTTGGGTATGGCTTCCCATAATTCCCCATTCTGGAATCGGGAACATCCTCTTAAACTTGGATCAAGGAGCAAAGGGAATACCATTTTTTCCCATATATTAGCTATATAGTCAGAAATCAAATCTGAAACCTAAAATTCCTCTGGAATCTTTGGAGGAGCTTTAAAAACAACATTTAAAACTTAGTTACAGGCTTGTTTTCGGCAGGTTTTTCCTCAGAACTACCCAGAGTTCTCAGTACCTCATGCAACAAGGTGCAGATATGCTCCACTTTAAATCTGAATGCATTGTCAAATCCATGGTCAGGAGCAGGGTCCGGTTCACCACCTGAACAGGATGATGTTGAGTCCTCTGAGTCAGAGCTCTGAAGCAGGACAGGAATTTGGGTAATTGATTCCCTCCAGCGCCTGTGTGGGTACTCACCCCCTCCAATGACAGGACACAGATTCTGACACAATTATGAATAGAAAACTGGCAGATTAAATTATTTTTCTCCTCAGCTGCAGTCCACCGTAGTGAGAGATAAAAAGAGCACCAAATTAAGGGGGTGGGGGCTACCTTTCGTTCCTCAGGAGATCAGAAGTTCTCCTCTTCTCAAAAGTCTGAGCCCTCCAAGTTGGCCTGGAAGCCTGGTACTTCCTGGGCAAAGAACAATTGGTCCAACACCAATTCCAAATATGCATGAAGGTGCGGCCCTCAGACCAGAATCTGTTCTGGTAGGGGCAGACTGAGTCTATACCAGAAGGCCTTGTTTTAGTCAGTCAATGACCCCTGGGTTCAAAATATCATATTCCAGGGTTAAAGGATATGCTTTTGCTCCAGGCCTCCTCAAAGATGATTCCATCTGTCTCATGTCCCCAATAATCCTGTAAAGGCGGCTGCCTTTATGCAATGTAACATAGTACCATAGTTGATGAGATTGAAAAAAGAGAGAAGTCCATCAAGCTCAACATATACAAATCTTAATATACTTACAATAAAATCTCAAGTTGATCTTAAATTAATCTTATTTAAAAAGTGACCCATTTAACCCAATCAATCATGTCCATGAATTCTGTTTCTAGACAGAAATTTATCTAAAACATTTTTTAAATGTATCTAAGGCATTGGCATTTACTACATCCTTGGGTAATGAGTTCCACAATTTGATTGCTCTTACAGTGAAATATCGTTTACGTTGCTGGATATTAAATCTCCTTTCCTCAAGCCATAAATTGGGACCTCTTGTCACAATTTTCTTGGAATAAACAGAGCTTCTGACATCTCTGTATATGGGCCCTGAATATATTTATATAAAGTAATCATGTCACCTCCCAAGCACCTTTTTCTAGAGAAAACAGACCCAGTTTGGCTAACCTCTCTTATCTCATCTTAAAGGAACTTTAAAAAAGTTGACAAAACACAATAAAAACATGCCCCCAAACATTCCTAGTGTGATTCAGAGTCAAACCGCATGCACAGAGCAATCAGCAGTTTCCTTAAAGGGCCATACCACTATTTTTGAAAGAGCTAAAAAGGAGGGTCCAAGGGCTGCCAGACGGTGTAAAAATGATGTCAGTGTCCTAAGTATACCCTGCTAATGGAGGTAGGGCAGTTATGTACCTGAAATCATTGTGTCAGTAGGAGAGTAGGCTATGCTGCAGTGACATGTGGTGAGGTCAGTGGCTGGTGAGGCACTGGCTAGCATCGGAGCCAGATAAACACATATTGAATTCAATAGAGGTTCAATTTTGGGATACTTAACCCTTTCGCTGCTAAGCCTTTTTTAGTGTTGAGACAATTTTGAGCTTTTTTGCTACTTACATTTAAACCACTATTGTATTTATATATATATATATATATATATATATATATATATATATATATATACACATAAATACATATGTATACATATATAGACATATTTATAAGTGCATTAGAGCTCTTTGCAGTTAAGTAGCTGAAAACACGAACATTTTGAATAAAGTGTTAACTGTGTATGCACTGTAAATATTTCACATTACAATGTTCTTCACATAAGGGAATATGTTCTGTGTATTTTTAAATAGATATTCCCATATATATATATATATATATATATATATATATATATATATACACTGTGTGCAGAATTATTAGGCAAATGAGTATTTTGACCACATCATCCTCTTTATGCATGTTGTCTTACTCCAAGCTGTATAGGCTCGAAAGCCTACTATCAATTAAGCATATTAGGTGATGTGCATCTCTGTAATGAGAAGGGGTGTGGTCTAATGACATCAACACCCTATATCAGGTGTGCATAATTATTAGGCAACTTCCTTTCCTTTGGCAAAATGGGTCAAAAGAAGGACTTAACAGGCTCAGAAAAGTAAAAAATAGTGAGATATCTTGCAGAGGGATGCAGCACTCTTAAAATTGCAAAGCTTCTGAAGCGTGATCATCGAACAATCAAGCGTTTCATTCAAAATAGTCAACAGGGTCGCAAGAAGCGTGTGGAAAAACCAAGGCGCAAAATAACTGCCCATGAACTGAGAAAAGTCAAGCGTGCAGCTGCCAAGATGCCACTTGCCACCAGTTTGGCCATATTTCAGAGCTGCAACATCACTGGAGTGCCCAAAAGCACAAGGTGTGCAATACTCAGAGACATGGCCAAGGTAAGAAAGGCTGAAAGACGACCACCACTGAACAAGACACACAAGCTGAAACGTCAAGACTGGGCCAAGAAATATCTCAAGACTGATTTTTCTAAGGTTTTATGGACTGATGAAATGAGAGTGAGTCTTGATGGGACAGATGGATGGGCCCGTGGCTGGATTGGTAAAGGGCAGAGAGCTCCAGTCCGACTCCCGCCAGCAAGGTGGAGGTGGAGTACTGGTTTGGGCTGGTATCATCAAAGATGAGCTTGTGGGGCCTTTTCGGGTTGAGGATGGAGTCAAGCTCAACTCCCAGTCCTACTGCCAGTTTCTGGAAGACACCTTCTTCAAGCAGTGGTACAGGAAGAAGCCTGCATCCTTCAAGAAAAACATGATTTTCATGCAGGACAATGCTCCATCACACGCGTCCAAGTACTCCACAGCGTGGCTGGCAAGAAAGGGTATAAAAGAAGAAAATCTAATGACATGGCCTCCTTGTTCACCTGATCTGAACCCCATTGAGAACCTGTGGTCCATCATCAAATGTGAGATTTACAAGGAGGGAAAACAGTACACCTCTCTGAACAGTGTCTGGGAGGCTGTGGTTGCTGCTGCACACAATGTTGATGGTGAACAGATCAAAACACTTACAGAATCAATGAATGGCAGGCTTTTGAGTGTCCTTGCAAAGAAAGGTGGCTATATTGGTCACTGATTTGTTTTTGTTTTGTTTTTGAATGTCAGAAATGTATATTTGTGAATGTTGAGATGTTATATTGGTTTCACTAGTAAAAATAAATAATTGAAATGGGTATATATTTGTTTTTTGTTAAGTTGCCTAATAATTATGCACAGTAATAGTCACCTGCACACACAGATATCCCCCTAAAATAGCTATAACTAAAAACAAACTAAAAACTACTTCCAAAACTATTCAGCTTTGATATTAATGAGTTTTTTGGGTTCATTGAGAACATGGTTGTTGTTCAATAATAAAATTAATCCTCAAAAATACAACTTGCCTAATAATTCTGCACTCCCTGTATATATATATATATATATATATATATATATGTATATATCTATACCTATATATAATCATATGTATATACACTCACCGATCACTTTATTAGGTACACCTTGCTAGTACAGGGTTGGACCCCCTTTTGCCTTCAGAACTGCCTTAATTCTTTGTGGCATAGATTTAACAAGGTGTTGGAAACATTCCTCAGAGATTTTGGTCCATATTGACATGATAGCATCACGCAGTTGCTGCAGATTTGTCAGCTACACATCCATGATGCGAATCTCCTGTTCCACCACATCCCAAATGTGCTCTATTGAATTAAGATCTGGTAACTATGGAGGCCATTGGAGTACAGTGAACTCATTCTCATCTTCAAGAAACCAGTTTGAGATGATTTGAGCTTTGTGACAGGGTGCATTATCCTGCTGGAAGTAGCCATCAGAAGATGGGTACACTGTAGTCATAAAGAAATGGACATCTTTAATGTTCCTTATCCTTTGAATCTTAACAAATTAGTATAGATTATAAGCCAAAGTATTGTTTCCTCATAAGTTTTTGATTCTTCCTATTTTTATAAATTCAAAACTTATTATTTTATCCATGTGAATTTCTTTTGTATGTTTATTTTTATTTTGAAAGAGTTTTATTGAGTTTTTCTTTTTTTTTCCCTTTAACAATTCCATAAGGCAAAAACATTACATAATTTGGCATGTACAGTCAAGCATAATGAAGCATTTAATATGGTTTCAATATTTTCCATTTTCAGAATAGAATGCAAAATTTAATGTCATTAATTAAGCGAAAACCAAAACAGATCCTGTCCACATGATGGTTGTGAAATATGGTTAACATTCGGTCCCGGCTCTCTCTTAAGTTAGCATAAACGTGTGGATTAATCTTATAGGGTCTCTGCGTCTACCCATCTCCTAGCCTCCTGGTACATAATGAGTGGTTCCCATTGTGTAATGAACGCTTCTTTGGTATTCAGATTCTCTGCTGCTAAGCTTGCCATCTCATAGTGATGGGTTATTTTTTTTTCGATAAAAGTAAAGCTTGGAGGAGTGGATTTCCAATGTTGTGCAATGCAAATCCTAACTACTGTGCAAATGGTCCTGGCTAATTTTTGGTGTTGTTTTAGTATGCTGGGGATAGGAAAGTGTAATAGAGCATGTTCAGGAGATAGTATAATAAGTTTGTGAAAAATTTTGCTGAGAAGCTCTGAGGTTTTCTCCCAAATTTCTTTCGCTCTGCAGCACTCCCACCACATGTGTATGTACGTTCCTCTCTCATTACAGCCTCTGTAGCATGGATTCGGGGAGGGTCCGTCAGAACCTCCGAATCTAGTAGGATAAAAATACCATTGGAAAGCCACCTTGAGGTAGTTTTCTTTCAAGGTGGCATTATGCGAGAAGGAAAGGCCCTGGGCCAGATTAGACTTCCATGTCTCTAGGGACCAGGTCTTGTTCAGGTCCCGTTCCCATTTCAGTATATTTGGAGGCTTGTTCTCTCTAGGGGAGTTATTAAATGCAAGATATAATGTTGAAATTGTACCAGGTGTCAGTTCTCTGGATAAGCATAATGATTCAAAAGTTGTGCTTAGTGGCAATTTGGATAGGTCTGTCACTGCTCTTGTTCTGGATTTGAGCTGTAGATAATGATACCATATATTTCTGTCATTGGGGTCTATGTCTCGGTATTGTTCAAATGAAATGAAGCCTCCATCTGTGTACACATCTGCAATTCTATATAGGCCTTTGTTGGCCCACTTCTTTTGTGTATGTAAGTCTATTAGGGTTTGTGGTAAAACTAAAGGTGTTAGTTTTGATTTATCTTGAATTAGGGGGTATTTAGGAGTTAATTTGTTCCACAGGAAAATCGTGTGGGCTATCACTACATATTTATGTAACGAGGGGTGACTATATTTCTTTGGGGTCCAAAGTAATCTGGAGATCTGATCTGTGTTAGCAATTTGTGATTCAATCTGTGTCCACACAGGTCTTTTTGTATAATTAATCCAATGTATCGTTTGGGCCATGCGGGCCGAGTAGTAATAAGAGACCAAGTGTGGAAGGCCCAAGCCCCCATCCCTCCGGTGCATACTCATGTTTTTTTTGCCTATTCTAGCACGTTTTCTCTGCCAGACAAAGCGCAGAATATCTTTTTGTAGGGCATTGAGCTCAGCTATAGGGACCGAAATTGGTAAGGACCGAAATAGGTATAAAAGTTTTGGGAGCAAGGTCATTTTCATGGAGACAATCCTACCATAAAATGAAAGCTTTAACCATTTCGTGATTAGGTTCCTAATATGTGTAAACATGGGTAGATAATTTGCTTGGTATAGAGAGTAGATGTCAGGCGTGAGGTTTATTCCCAGGTATTTAAGTTTTTTGTGAGCCCAGGTGAAAGAGAAGTTGATTTCTAATAATTTTTTGGTGTGTTGGGGTAAATTAATACTGAGCGCTTCACACTTATCCCCGTTTATTCTATACCCAGATAAGATTCCATAATAGTGAAGCTTTGCATACAGGGGGGGGGGGGGGGGAGAGAGAGAAGAGGTTTGGTCAGTGATAGGATGATATCATCCGCGAATAGCGAAATTTTATATTCATTGGCCCCTACATGTATGCCTGAGATGTTGGGATCAGGTCTAATCTGAATGGCCAATGGTTCAATGCAGAGGGCAAATAATAATGGGGATAGGGGGCATCCCTGTCTTGTTCCGTTCCTAATTTGTATTAGCTTGGATTGGTACCCTGAAAGTTTGACAAAGGCCGAGGGATGGGAATACAGTATAGCCAGGGCATCACGGAAGCCTCCCGTGATACCTGTTTTCTCTAGGACCGCGAACATGTAATTCCAATTAATTCTATCAAACGCCTTCTCTGCATCCAAAGAGAGGAACAAAGAAGGTGTTTTTTCAGTAGTGGCTACATTAATCAGATCAATAATTTTACGTGTGTTGTCTGGGGCCTCCCTGTTTCTAATAAAGCCCACCTGGTCCGGATGGATTAGCCTTACCAGGATGGGATTAAGCCTGTTTGCCAGAATTTTTGTGAGGATTTTTATATCTTGGTTTATTAATGATATAGGTCTATAATTGTCATGTTTACCTGTTTCCTTGCACACTTGCCGCATATCCAAATTAATAACATAACTCCTTACTGCGGTATTGCTATAAATTCCCCCAACAGGAAGCACTCAATGCTTCGATATTCTTGCTGCAAGTGTTACCTTACTTGTGAACATTCCGCCTAGAGCACACAACCAGACTACAGGAGACCCGGATCTAGCGGTGACGTCACACGCCAACGGAGCGCGCGCGCCGACCGCTAAACTACTCAGAAGCCACAGCAACCAAGTTCCTGTACTACAAGTCGCTGACTATAACTACCTAAAAAACCGCATCCAGCTCGTAATTTCTCCAAAAGCGGTAAGACTAATTCTAAGCCTGAATCTATCAAACACTGCAAAGTGATTACAGCGTGTCATTACAAAAGTTTCTATAAATTTGCTTATCTGACATTTCATACCTCATTAGATTGCTGAAGTATAGTTAGGATATATAAATGCCTCAAGCTAACAGTAATCATTCATACACAGGTTTCACTCTTGCTTTAGTTTACAGTTACCCACACATATAAATACAAAACCCAGTTACACTCTAGTATTTTTCTAAGGCAGAGAGGTTTAATACTGTGTAGAGCTGAATACTCCTTAGATCGCAGCCATTTACCTCTCAGCCATATATTAAAGGGAAGTGCATTGCATGATAAGTTAACCCTGCTGCCACACGTTTTTCCATATCTATCTGGCATACACTTCCCAACACAAATATCGCTGCAGTTGTGGTCCTTATACTTATCACTATAAATTTCTGCTTGCAGGGGATACAAAATTAACAAACCCTGACAATAATATCGAAGCCAGAATGGACCCAGCAGCCCTAGTAGCCCATGTAGATACACTCACAAAAACAGTTGACAACCTCTCTAAGGGGCTTACTGCTTTGCAAACTGACAATAACTCATTAAGACTATATATTAATGAGAAATTTGACAGTTTGAAACTAATTCACTCTACATATGAACCACAGCCAAATCCACCACAACCATTTAGTGGACTAAGAAGTGAGTTCAGGGAGTTTAGAAACTCTTGTTTTCTTTATTTTCAACTAAAATCAAAAACATATGTAAATGACCACCTAAAGGTGCTCACAACTATTTCATATCTGCGCGGGGAGCCCCGCATCTGGGCAAACCTGTTTTTTGAGACTAATGACCCCATATTGTACTCCTTGGACCAATTCTTCAAGGCTATGGGCCAGCTTTATGATGACCCCTACAAGCAGTTATCTGCTGAGACTGCTATGAGATCCCTGCGCCAGAACAAAAGGCCAGTGGAAGACTATATAGCTGAATTCAAAAAGTGGTCAGCAGATACTCAATGGATTGATCTCTCATTGAGAAACCAGTTTCGGCTTGGTCTCTCCGAATCCCTCAAGGATGAACTAGCCAGGCAACCACTCCCTGACTCCTTAGAAAAGCTCATAGATAGTTGCATAACTTTAGATAGACGTATCAGGGAGAGACGTACAGAGAAGGCACATCATGACACCATTGCTAAGCTCCCAACACCACCTGCACCCAACACTCCTTCACAAAAGCCACCATCTAGGGCTGCAGAGACTCCGATGGAATTAGGTTTCATCAGAGGACCCCTCACACCACAGGAAAAGTTGAGAAGGAAAACCTTGGATCTCTGCATGTACTGTGGCGGCTTAGATCATGCAGTGAAGGACTGTTCACAACTGCTACGCAGGAAGGGTAAGCAAAGAGCTACACATATCTGTTTATCTGCTAAACAACACCGCTCTAACCATTGCACCCTCCCTATTCTTTTACAGTGGGAACACCACAGACTCCAGTCTGAAGCTATTCTAGATTCGGGTGCAAGCCACAATTATATTGATCACCAGTTTGCAGTGTACAATAAAATACCACTTATAACAAAAAACACACCCAGTCTCCTCCGTTTTGTTGATGGTAAAGAGATTACCTCAGGGCCTATAAAATATCATACAATACCTCTTCGCATCACTACACAGTCCTTACACACTGAGTTTCTCACTTTCGATGTAATACCATCCCCCATGTATCCGATCATTTTCGGCATTACTTGGTTTAAGCAACATGATCCAACCATAACCTGGTCCACCTCACATATCACTTTTAATTCTACATATTGCACAAACACCTGTCTACATCAGGAACAACTACTCCTAGATATTCCTAATCATGTTCCTGTTGAATATACCTCCTTTTCTGATGTTTTTGACAAGAAAGAGTCAACTCATCTGCCTCCTCATAGGATCTATGACTGTCCAATTGAACTACATCCTGGAGCTGACATCCCTTATGGACATGTCTTTCCATTATCTGAACCAGAATTAGAACACCTAAGATCCTACCTAAAAGAAAGTCTTCAGAAGGGTTTTATTCGCCACTCCACTTCCCCTGCTGGTGCTGGGATTTTCTTTGTAAAAAATAAAGATCAATCATTGAGACCCATCATAGACTATAGGGAACTAAATAAACGCACTATAAAAAACCGCTACCCTTTACCTCTGATTCCTCAACTAATTGATAGATTAAGGGGTGCCATGTTTTACACTAAACTGGACCTCAGAGGAGCCTATAATTTAGTACGCATAAAACAAGGCCATGAATGGTTAACTGCCTTCAGAACAAGATATGGCTTGTTTGAGTACACAGTCATGCCTTTCGGCTTATGTAATGCTCCTGCAACTTTCCAGTATTTCATAAACGACATCTTCAAAGACTACCTAGACTTGTTTATGGTCATTTACTTAGACGATATCCTCATATACTCCTCAGACCTCCAGGAACACATAAAACATGTTACCCTAGTCCTGACTCGTCTACGAGATCACTCACTATACGTCAAACTCGAAAAATGTACTTTCCATACCCAAGAGATTAAATTTCTGGGTTACACCATAACACCCAAAGGTATTGAGATGGAGTCTGACAAAATAACAGCAGTACAAGATTGGCCTATCCCTAAGTGTAAAAAAGATATCCAGAGATTTATGGGGTTCGCAAACTTTTACAGGAAATTCATCAAGGACTTCGCTACTCTCTCCAGACCCCTAACAAATCTAACAAAAACTACTCATAAATTCCAGTGGAATGACCAGCTACAGGCTGTCTTCGACTACCTCAAAACTGCCTTCACAACTGCCCCTATTCTCCGTTACCCAAATCCAACTCTCCAGTACATATTGGAGGTTGATGCTTCCAATTTCGCACTAGGGGCAATCCTCTCCCAGAGAACTACTACCAAGGAACCGTTACATCCTGTTGCCTATTTTTCCCGTCTACTAAACCCAGCAGAGATCAACTATCCAATAGGTGATAAGGAATTATTAGCTATCAAAACTTCTTTGGAGCATTGAAGACATCTACTAGAAGGAACCCCTATACCTATACTCATCTATACCGACCACAAAAACCTTGAATACTTGAAGACAAACCGTACTCTCAGCTCTCGTCAAGTCCGCTGGAACCTATTCCTATCCAGATTTAACTATCTCATCACCTATCGCCCAGCCTACAAGAATAAAAAGGCTGATGCTTTGTCCAGACAGTTGGAAGAACCCCAAATACCGCCTACTGAATCATCCTTGATTCCAGCAGATAGGTTTTTGGCATTGACCACTGAACAGATCAACCTTTTCAGGACAGAACAACAGTCAGACACACAAAAACCTCTTCAAAGCCTAAGCCAACATCAGGACGGTTTATATTACTACCAACAACAGGTCTATGTACCTCCTCCACTAAGAACACTTGTCCTACAAACCCTACACGATTCTCAGCTTGTCGGACACTTGGGTATACATAAAACTCAAGAGCTAGTCAAGAGATTTTTTTGGTGGCCTACATTACACCCAGATACCGCTGACTATGTCCAAACTTGCAAGATTTGTACTACTACTAAAACTGGAAAGTTCTCTCCAACTGGATACCTCCTTCCATTACCAACACCCCATCGACCTTGGACTCATATTGCCTTGGATTTCATAGTGGATCTCCCCTACTCGCAGAAACAGAACACTATATTGGTTGTTGTGGATTTATTCAGCAAGATGGCACACTTTGTTCCATATCACAAACTACCTACTGCTGCAGAAACTGCCACATTGATGTTCACACACATCTTCAAACTACATGGTCTTCCTAACACCATTACTTCTGATAGGGGTAGTCAATTTACTAGTAAATTCTGGAATCATCTCTGCCACTCACTTAATATCACCAGAAGGCTTAGTACCTCTTTCCATCCACAAACCAATGGACAGACAGAGAGAACAAACCAATGGTTGGAACAGTACTTAAGATGTTTCGTATCAGCTAGACAGGATGATTGGGCCACACTTCTTCCTTACGCCGAATTTGCCTTCAATAATTGCGAACATTCTTCCACCAAGTCCACTCCATTTTTTGTTAACTATGGCTTCCACCCAACTTTCGAATGGGATTCCTCATCTCAAACCCATTCCCCAGTCATAAACGGGTTGCTGAACACTATATCTGACACCTTCACCCTGGTAAAACATAATATTGACTCTGCGAAAAACCGTTACAAACATCAATATGACAAGAAAAGGTTACCATCTCCAACTTACGCTGTAGGTGACTATGTGTGGTTATCCACTCGTAACTTACATCTTCCAGTCCCTTCAAAGAAACTGACCTCTGTCTATATTGGTCCTTTTCCCATTGCAAAGGTGGTAAATTCCAACGCTGTCACTCTAACTCTACCTGCCACGATGAAGTGTCATCCCACTTTCCATGTCTCCTTGCTCAAGCCATACAGACAACTCAGGCAACATTCCCCAGCTGTTCCTGTAGCACCTCTCGTTCCCGATGGTTCTATGGAATATGAGGTTCAGGAGATTTTGGATTCGCGACGCTTCCGAGGCCACCTCCAGTATTTGGTACACTGGAAGGGTTATCCCGACTCTGAGGATTCCTGGGAGCCGGCCGCTAACCTGTCCGCTCCCCGCTTGGTTAACCGTTTCCATTGTAGACATCCAGACCGACCTTCGCCTGATCCTCGGAGATGATCCTTGAGGGGGGGGGTCCTGTCATGTTTACCTGTTTCCTTGCACACTTGCCGCATATCCAAATTAATAACATAACTCCTTACTGCGGTATTGCTATAAATTCCCCCAACAGGAAGCACTCAATGCTTCGATATTCTTGCTGCAAGTGTTACCTTACTTGTGAACATTCCGCCTAGAGCACACAACCAGACTACAGGAGACCCGGATCTAGCGGTGACGTCACACGCCAATGGAGCGCGCGCGCCGACCGCTAAACTACTCAGAAGCCACAGCAACCAAGTTCCTGTACTACAAGTCGCTGACTATAACTACCTAAAAAACCGCATCCAGCTCGTAATTTCTCCAAAAGCGGTAAGACTAATTCTAAGCCTGAATCTATCAAACACTGCAAAGTGATTACAGCGTGTCATTACAAAAGTTTCTATAAATTTGCTTATCTGACATTTCATACCTCATTAGATTGCTGAAGTATAGTTAGGATATATAAATGCCTCAAGCTAACAGTAATCATTCATACACAGGTTTCACTCTTGCTTTAGTTTACAGTTACCCACACATATAAATACAAAACCCAGTTACACTCTAGTATTTTTCTAAGGCAGAGAGGTTTAATACTATGTAGAGCTGAATACTCCTTAGATCGCAGCCATTTACCTCTCAGCCATATATTAAAGGGAAGTGCATTGCATGATAAGTTAACCCTGCTGCCACACGTTTTTCCCTATCTATCTGGCATACACTTCCCAACACAAATATCGCTGCAGTTGTGGTCCTTATACTTATCACTATAAATTTCTGCTTGCAGGGGATACAAAATTAACAAACCCTGACAATAATTTTGGCAATGTTGCAAATTCTTTCCAGGTTTTGGAATGACCGCTATTCTAGTTGTGAGCATTTCTTTGGGAATTTCCTTTTTTTGCATTATAGAATTAAACATTTGGGAAAGCAGGGATGCTAGTTCATCTAAAAATAATTTATAGAAAATTCCAGAGTAACCATCCGGACCAGGTGTTTTAGAGCTTTTTAAGTTTTTTTATGGTGTGCTTTACTTCAGTCTCAGAAATAGGGGCGTTTAGACTAGCTCTCTCATCTTCAGTGATTTTTGGGAGATGATTTAAGTCTAAGAATGTGTTCAGATTGTCGGGTCTATCGGGAGCTCCCTGGTATGTGGGAAGGTTGTAAAGGCTTTGATAGAAATCTGCAAAGGTGTTAGCAATTTGAAGGGGGTCATTGGTGCTCTTATTATCTGATAGTTGGAGTTGTGGGACTGTGGTGTTTCTAGTTATTTCTTTAAGTTTATTAGCTAACATTTTGTCGGGCTTATTCCCGTATATGTAGTAGTGGGTATCTATCTGCTTGACGGACCTAGCCGCTTCTTTATTTAGTAGTTTATTTATCTCATCGTTTATAAATTTAAATTCTGCTCTCTTTTTTCTACTAGTGTTGGCAGTGAATTGAGATCTTATTATATTAGCTTCTGATTGTAGCTGTGAAAGTTTGGCTTTATTTTGTTTGTCTCGTTTGCTGGATTCAGTTATTAGACTACCCCTTATATAAGCTTTTAACGCACCCCATATGAAGGATGGATTAGGCGTACTACCTGTATTAAGTCTTATAAAGTCTACTATGTGTTCCCTAATCTTTTATGAGACCAAAACATCCTGTAGTAGACTGGCGTTGAGGGACCATGATTTGGATCTGTTGGTGTTTAAGACTCCTGACATAGTTACTTCCACCATAGAGTGGTCTGACCAGGGGCAGTTTAAAATTTTAGCAGTAGATAGGAGTGGGACCAAGATCTGACTGAGGAATATGTAATCCAGTCTAGATTGAGTGTGGTGCATTGGGGAGAAATAGGTATAGTCTCTGACCTTATCATTTAGTGATCTCCAGCTGTCAATCAGATTATGATCCAAAGTGAAATCTTTCAAAATGTTTATTACTGAGCTTGGATGTCTCGCCTGTGAAGTTTTATTTGTTGTCCTGTCAAGGTCTTGATCTAGAGATAAGTTGAAGTCGCCTCCCATAATGATCTTGTGTCTTTTCCATTGAGTCAATAGTTTACTTAATTTGGACAAAAAGGAGGTCTGTTGCTCGTTGGGGGCATATATGTTAATGATGAGTATCGGAGTGTTTTGGATTAATCCCTTAATTAGTAAGAATCTACCCTCTCTATCTCTTATAACTTCCTCCTCTTTGAAATTCAGAGAGGAGTGTAACAATACTGTAACCCCGCATTTCTTTTTTCCGCTAATAGCATGATATTGTGTTGGATATGATTTGTCCCAGTATTTAGGGGTAAAGTCTTTAGAGAAATGGGTCTCTTGTAAAAAGACTATGTGGGCACGTAATGTTTTATAAGTGGTGATTGCCTTTTTTCTTTTTAAGTCCGAGTTGAGCCCTCTAACATTATGTGATATGATTTTTATAGACATTTTAAGAGTAAATGTGTATCATTATCATCTGAACCATTAAGTGTGATATGTGAGTAGCAGAATCCTAAGAGAGCAGAAAATATGCGTGTTGTAACAGGTTTTAAGTGGGACCCTGTTCCTGGTATAATTCTATTGGTGAGAGAGCCGGGACTTACCTTAAGACCCAACCATGAGGAGATGCTTGGTTCCTCGGTGTGAAGAAGAGTAGACAATATTAACAGGTATAGTTCAAATGGGTAAACCATAGTTAATTGACGACATGCCTGGACAAATAAAACATAAGTAATAGTAAACTAAATGACTTTAAATTTGATATTAGTATCCCTAATCAGGGAAAAACATGGGGATGTAGAGGGTGAAGGGCTCTTTCACAAACATTTAAATCAGTTTCTCCTAGATTTGAACTGATAGGGAGTGAGGGAAGGGGGGGGGGGTGGAGGGTCTAGGTCATGGTAAGATGAGAGGGGAAGGGGGAGAGGAAAGGATGGTGAATGATTGAATGAGCATTTCTATGTCTTAGTCTAATGAGGGGGAATGAAGGAAGGGAAGAGGGGAGAAAGATGCAATGATGACAAAGATAAAAGTAACAGTATCAACATTCAGAACCTCAACGGCATCAACAGCGACAACAACAACAGCCCCTGAGTGAGGCGGAAATAATGCCAGATCTGCATAGGTTTATATGAAAAAATTTGGTTAAATTGTGACTATTAAACATAAAGTCACTTTTGGTAAAGCAGGTAGGCAACTGTGTCCTATGAGGACTTGAATGCAGCAAGTCTTCTCATGATGAACTAAAGCAAGATAGTTACAGTGTTCCTCTGTGTCTCTTGTTTTGTCAAGTCAGTGGAGTCTCTTCTTCAGTAGGCGACTCAGAGTCAGAGTGATTGATTGGAATGTTCTTTGCTTTTCTCTGTTTTTTAGCTTGACCTACCGGGGTCCATTCTTTTTGTATGGGTTTCCTCTGGGAATTCTTATTAAAGTATGTTTGTGGAGAATCAAAAGAGATCTCCAGCCTGCGGAGGATAGATGAGCCTTCACTCATGTTGGAGCAGGTGTGAGTAGCATTGGCGTGTGTAAAGGCTAATTTGAAGGGAAAAAGCTGGGCTTTGCTGAGGGCTTGCGTTATGGGTTTGAGATCTCTCCTCTTCCTCAATGTAATCGGGGCAATATCTGCATAAACTTGGATTGAGTGACCTTCAAAGTTGATAGCTGGTAATTGTCTGGCTGCTTTAAGAATAAGCTCTTTTACATGGAAGTAGTGAAGCTTAAGGACAATGTCTCTTGTTATGGATTGTTGAGGTTTGGTGAGAGTTCTGTGAATTCTGTACATCAGGAGCTTATCTGGTTCAATGTCTGGAACCAATTGGTGGAAAAGTGCAGTCACAGTCTCTTCCAAATTTTTATATGTTTCTGGTAAGTTCCTAATGCGGAGGTTAGATCTGCGGGATCTATTCTCAAGGTCTTCAATTTGCTCTTCCAATTTATATAGATATTCTTCGTGTTCTGAGATAGCTTTCTGCATATATGGTATTTCTTCGGCTATCACATCAGTTTTTTCCTCTAGTTCTGCTGTGTGGTTTCCTATTTCTTTGATATCCTGACGTAGCTCAGACAGTGCAGATTTCAATTCTTCTTGGAAAAGAGATTTAATTTGGGAGAGTAGTTCCTTGTTATGGGTTTCAGTGGGGAGAGACGCTGATATTTCCGTCATGCTGGAGTTCAGAGTGTCTCCTTGTGTAGGGGACTCTTTATTCAGCTGTTTTTGTTTAAGTTGAGATTTAGACAAACATTCCTTGACGGTTTGTGTTTTATTCTTCATCATGTATTATGATAGAGGACCCCAGAAGGATGAGTTCTTTAGAATAGTAGTTAGCTTTAGTTTGATAATCAGCTCAGGGGTTTAGAGTTAAGACTCAGGCTTCTGTCAATGTGTCATTGCCTAGGGATTAAGTCACAGATCTGCTGTGTGGCTTAGGAGATGCATAGTTAGACCACTTCACCCTCTCTTCATCCCGTTTACTGCGTTGTCATAACGGGAATTGTGTATAGGCTTTATTAAATGTAGGGGGGGTTGGATCCCTATAAGTGAGATTTAACAGTTCCTCAGTCTGTAGACTGTCTTCCCTCTAAAATCACTCCCAATGTAGCTCCCAGGGCACAGCCTCAAGTTCTGCTACCCTAGGCTCAGGAGGTACCGGTGTTGTTTCTGTTAAGGGTAATGTGATGAGGAACTGTGTGTTTTTAAATTTGTATTAGCACATTGAAATGAAGTTGGGTATGTGGTTCTTTCACTCTGAAAGAGCTTCCTATTCAGTTAAACCAGATGTAAGCTAAATAAGCTTTCTTTTATCATTCAATTCTGTGTCCATATAGCCCACAACCTGGCTGCAACCTCTTATTTATGGTATTTGTGTGCTCTTATTTTGTGCTTATAAGCTGCTTGGCTTGCTGGGGAAAAACGCGGCCGTTTGGTGGCTAGAAATAAGCTTAGGTGAGTCCAGAAATTTCTGATAATGAGGTTGGCCAATACTGTATGTCCCCTATAGCTTAGAATACCGTTCAAACAGGGAGGCTATTAATAAGTTCTTACCCCTCTCGCTGATTGCTGCTGCTGCCTAGCGTTTCTCTCTTGTTTCCTCCCCAGCAAGATGTACCCGGTAGCCCTGAGGGCTCTGAAAGGCCGCAAGTAAAATGGCGGAGTTTCGCGCCACAGCAGGCCTGAGCCGTTCACAATATGGGACGCGTCACTCGGTCTGACTTTAGTGCCTGTCAGGGGTACCGGTAAGGTTTAATTCCCCAAATTGTCCTTAGTTAGGGGTATGTGAAGGGATATCTTACCCCAACAGGCAATGAGCTGATCAGTCAACTTTGTTACCTCCGGTGATGTTCGGAGGGTATGTACTCTGCCTTCCGTCTACCGCTCTTCAATCCTGTGGCCCTCTGGAGCAGGGCCCCGACCCTCCGGGGTGACGCTTGTATGATGTCAACAGGTGGTAGATGGGCTTGCCTGTATATGCAGTCCTCCTCTGTGATTGACCGCTATTCACTCCAGCTCTCCCTCCGGTGCGGTCTGGCTTGATGCAGCTAATTGGGACTAACTGCTTTGTTCAAATTAGATTTTTCCCCTGTATAGATGTTTCTTGTGCTAGATATCGATAGAAGTTAGATAGTTGGGGCAGAAAAAATTAGAGTTTTTGAATGAAAAGGAGCAAAGGTTTGGGAGCTCTCCTTAAACACGTCTTCTCTGCTCAGATGCTAGCCCCGCCTCCCTTGTATGTTTATTTTTAATTACATTTTTATACACATATTATGATTTTTTATTTATTTCTTAAGTGTAACCGTTTTCTTTATGTATTAGGACTGGATATTTACATTGTAATTATTATTTTTATTTTTTATTTAAATCATGGGCTGAGGAATTGTTGCCCGTTTACTTAGCCCTGTTAGGATTGAACATTTGTTATTTAACTCCTCCAGCCTGCATGTCTTTTTACTTTTATTTGTATTTTTTGTATAATTTTTTACACTTGAGGATATATTTATCACCACTTCTGATCTGTATATATAAGGAGTTCAGTTATGTTTTTGCTTGCACATTTATATTTGTAAAAAAGGATGAGTTATCTATCTGCAACAAATCACCTTGTTATTACATCCTACAGGTGTAACCATTGTTTTTTCTGGCTTAATGGGGCCCTGATTGGTTGCCTTGTTGCATTTAAGTTCACCCACACCTTGAACACATCACCTCTGATGAAGCGCATGTGCGCATGCGCAAAACGTGTCAGGTGTTAAGGCTTTGTTCTCACTTATGTACTAGCACCTTGCTAATAAATCTGTTTTGAACCGACCTTGGGTGAAGCATCGGCCTCTTTTTGTCCTCCCTTGGGGATCTTCTGCTTCTATATACACTGGATGAGATGCCGCTTGCCACCCGGAGCCCGTATCCAGACCTAAGGAGCCTTCTACCTTTAGGACCCAGTGGACGCCTGGTACGTTCCAGCGGATCTCCCGTGCAACGCTGCACGCATTCCTCATGGCTGATACTTTCCAGCGAACCTGTTGTGCGACACGGCACACCACTTTGACGTCAGAGCTCTTGGTTATCGAGGACGATGTGAGACGTGGACGCGGACATCAAATCCACCCCGTCAGAACTGGTGGGCTGTGGCCCATCTGGGATCTTCAGAGGAAGTTGTCCGGTACCTGTATTTACCAAGAACTGGTTGGTCCGCCTACTTTGAAGGTATTTTACGTTTTGTTTACTTTGCACACCTGGATTGTGCTGTGGCCCAAAAGGTTTTTCAACGGGGACTTTGTCCACACAACAGCCCATTTTTTACATATAAACAGCCCACAATGGAACTTTCTCCAAGCGCTCTGATCACATACAGTTAAGCGCAGTATTTGGGACTGAGTACGATCACTTTGGATAAATTGTGGACTGCTTTATTTCAAAGTTCTATACCATATTCTACATCTTGGCATTTACAATTCATGCTTTACTAAAGAATGGACAATAACATCTTGTGTTAATTTACTATTCTTTGACTTTGTGAATAGTCCAGATTCGAATAATCTGAGCTTACAAAAGCATATAAGTGTTGAAAGTTCCCATTATATATATGCTACTGTATTTCTTGTTCTTTATTGCTTTTAAATTTATCTCAGCAGATATATTTAGGGCTCTTCTGGTTCAAACTGTACCTACATTGTATATATATTGTACTTTAGTGCATTTCCCATAATGGCAACAATGATTGTACCCACGGGGGTTATAAATGAAACAAAAAGAAAACGCATTATGGAAAATGCACTAAAAGGTGAAAGCCAAGCATTAGTACTTGTGAACGAGGATGACACTACAAATGCATTTTCAAAATTAGAATTGCTAAGGTTCAAGCAGACTAATTTGTGGTGGGATATAGAGTTCTTAGAACTCTGTATATCTGAACGTAAGGTACCTAGGGGATTAAGAATGAAAAAATACCCCTCCTTTGCACTTAATAACCCAAAATTTATGGAAGAATGGAATGACAATTTAACTAATTGTTCCATAATATTAATGAAACAACTATTATGCCACAAAAAAGAAGAAAGGGAACAGGTTCTTACTGAAATTAGTAGTATTATTGAGACACTTAGACCATTTGAAACTACTCAGAAGTATGCTGACTACACTAAACAACTTACTGAAACAACTGACAATCTAGACACAGTCCTGTCTGATAGGAAGGTACAGAAATACCAGAGAGATGTCAAGGACTATGAACTTAATATAGTCTACTCTTGGCAGCAACATAAACCAACTAGATCTAATTGGCCATCTAATAAGACTAATAAGAACAAGAATAAGAATAAAAAAGGCAATAGAAATAAGTCTGAAAAAAATAAACATGTTACATTTTCAAGTATAGATACAGACTATCAGGACACTAGTGCCCATTCATCAGAAGGAGAACAGTCACAAAACCTGCCTGAACCGGAAAGGACTAGTCTAGACCCTAATCCTGACAGAAAAGAATTAAAAACTTTGGTGAAGCTACCTAACCAAACAAGTACACCAAAAAGACCGTTAGAAAAAGCAAGTAATGAACAAACTGAGTCTACCTTTAGTTACCCCAGCAGGGTCAGAAAAAATGTAAAGAAGTAGCAGTCATTAATCTATCTGATTATACTTTGTCCAGCATAGAATGTAATTTGTTAAATAAAGGTTTGTCATATGCACCAGCACATAATTTTGATTTTGTGAGCACGCTTATAGACATTAATAAATTTGTCCGTAAGATTGTTTTAAGAAGGCACTTTAAGGACAATCCAGTTGACCCTTCACTTTCAACAACACATATACCCACTAAATATGACACAGTGGGACTCAAATACACTGATTTGTTAGACCACACTAATTTAACTACTTTACAACAGGAATCTACTAGAATTCCTGACACATTGACTAATAACTGCACATCTTTTACATACAAGAGCACTTCTCATTTTTACCCAATTCATTCTAGACATTACCTGTTGGACTTATACCAGAGAGTGGTAGAAAAGGAATTGACTGAGTTATTTAGAATGACTGATAATAATTCTCTTAACATACCTAGGGATAACCTCACCCGACGACAGAGACAAGCACTAACCAGACTTCAAAAAAATGAGGAACTGGTTATAGTCCAGGCCGATAAGGGAGGGGCGGTGGTGGTTTTGAATAAGAAAGATTATGTTGGCGAAGTTGAGAGCCAATTGAGTGATTGTATGCTATACACCAAATTAACATTCAATCCCACCACCTCCTTCAAAAACAAACTTAGCAATCTACTGGACTATGCCATTGAACACAATTTTATGGATAAAGAACTAACAGAAATTTTATATGTGGAAGAGCCAACCACCCCATATTTCCGCATTGTACCTAAGATACATAAGGGACTGAAAAATCCCCTTGGAAGGCCCATTGTGGCTAGTAATGGGTCCTTGTGTGAAAGACTGGGAGGTTGGCTCGACCACATTCTTCAACCTATTATGCTGGCACTGCCTGGGTATATTAGGGATAGTACTCACCTACTAACACAGATCAAAGACATTACTTGGAGTGACTCTTATGTATGGGCTACTATTGACATGACTGCTCTTTACTCAAATATCCCCCATTCTAAAGGGGTGGAAGCTATAGACTTTATGCTTCACAGGTACTCAGATTACAGTGATGATTTTATATTGTTTATTGTACAAATAACTGAGTTCCTGTTACAGCATAACTTTTTCATTTTCCAAGGTACTTACTACCTACAAAGACGAGGCACGGCGATGGGGGCTAAATTTGCCCCTGTCTTTGCCAATATTTATATAGGGTGGCTAGAATTCCATATGATTTTCTCAGACTCATTTCCATACAAAAAGAATGTCATACTTTATGGTCGCTTCATAGATGACATTATTGTCATCTGGGAGACCAGTGGAAGTTGTCCTGCTGACAAATTAGTAGACTTTATTAATAAAAATGAATACAATTTGACATTCACAGCACAGATACATAGTCAGACCATTGATTTCCTAGACTTAAACTTAAGGGCTATAGATAATAGAATTTCTACATGTACCTATCGTAAACCTTTGGACAGAAATACAATATTGAGAGCTGACTCCTGTCATCTTAGTCACTTAAAAAGAGGTATTCCGAAGGCCCAATACTTACGCCTGAGGAGGAATTGTACAGAATTAACAGAGTACTATTCCCAGGCCAAGGAATTAACCAATAGGTTAACAGACAGAGGCTATCAAAGGAATTTGCTACTAAAAATAGAAAAACAAGTGGCAGATTTGAACAGACAAAATTTACTCCAAGGAAGAAATAATCTTGAAAAGACTACCACGATTGATAAGACTGTACTACCTAAACAAAATCTCTTGTTTATTACACAATTTAGTAAACAATACAATCAAATCTGTAGTATAGTAAAGAATAATTTGGTCATTTTAAAAGGAGATGAGGCCCTCTTAGATATCTTAACATCAGGAGTCAAGTGTATAGCACGTAAAGCCCCTACTATAAGAGATATTACCAGCAAACAGTTTACTGACAAAGTAACAGCAGGCTCCCATTGGTTAAGCCCATTGGTTAAATGTTTTAAATGTGGTCATGTACCATGTAAAGGTTGTACTTGTATAACTGTGACTGACATTTTTTCTTCAAAAGTCACTAATCAAGTATTCCATATTAGGGATAGGATTGACTGTAATTCCCAATATGTTATTTGTCTAATTAATTGTTTATTTTGTTCTTGCCAATACGTAGGTATAACTACCCGCCCTCTGAAAGATAGAATTCGTGAGCACTTGCGTTCTTTGGATGATAAAGAACCAAGAACGCCAGTAGCTAAACACTTTAGATTACATGGCATGGGATCTAAATATTTCTCATTTATTGGCATTGACATAATTAAAAAACATCCCAGGGGGGGAGATAGGGAAAAATGCCTCAGGAAAAAAGAAGTTTTCTGGATTGTCAAGTTGCATACCAGGGCACCAGAGGGCATCAACAAAAGGATGGATGTCGATTTATTTGTTGAGTAGCCCTCTGTTTCCCTGGTATCTTTTCAAAGTTTGACTTTATTTCTGATTTTTCTATTATGGCCAAATCTTTAATGTTCCTTATCCTTTGAATCTTAACAAATTAGTATAGATTATAAGCCAAAGTATTGTTTCCTCATAAGTTTTTGATTCTTCCTATTTTTATAAATTCAAAACTTATTATTTTATCCATGTGAATTTCTTTTTTATGTTTATTTTTAATTACACTTTTATACACATATTATGATTTTTTATTTATTTCTTAAGTGTAACCATTTTCTTTATTTTTATTTTTTATTTAAATCATGGGCTGAGGAATTGTTGCCCGTTTACTTAGCCCTGTTAGGATTGAACATTTGTTATTTAACTCCTCCAGCCTGCATGTCTTTTTACTTTTATTTGTATTTTTATTTTTTTGTATAATTTTTTACACTTGAGGATATATTTATCACCACATCTGATCTGTATATATAAGGAGTTCAGTTATGTTTTTGCTTGCACATTTATATTTGTAAAAAAGGATGAGTGATCTATCTGCAACAAATCACCTTGTTATTACATCCTACAGGTGTAACCATTGTTTTTTTTTTTTTGCTTAATGGGGCCCTGATTGGTTGCCTTGTTGCATTTAAGTTCACCCACACCTTGAACACATCACCTCTGATGTTAAGGCTTTGTTCTCACCTATGTACTAGCACCTTGCTAATAAATCTGTTTTGAACCGACCTTGGGTGAAGCATCTGCCTCTTTTTGTCCTCCCTTGGGGATCTTCTGCTTCTATATATATGTATATATCTATACCTGTATATACACTCACTGATCACTTTATTAGGTACACCTTGCTAGTATAGGGTTGGACCCCCTTTTGCCTAAAGAACTGCCTTAATTCTTTGTGGCATAGATTTAACAAGGTGTTGGAAACATTCCTCAGAGATTTTGGTCCATATTGACATGATAGCATCACGCAGTTGCTGCAGATTTGTCAGCTACACATCCATGATGCGAATCTCCCGTTCCACCACATCCCAAATGTGCTCTATTGAATTAAGATCTGGTGACTATGGAGGCCATTGGAGTACTGAGACGATTTGAGCTTTGTGACAGGGTGCATTATCCTGCTGGAAGTAGCCATCAGAAGATGGGTACACTGTAGTCATAAAGAAATGGACATGATCAGCAACAATACTTAGGTAGGCCGTGGCATTTAAACAATGCTCAATTGGTACTAAGGGGCCCAAAGTGTGCAAAGAAAATATCCCCCACACCATTACACTACCAGCCTGAAACCATTGATACAAGGCAGGGTGGATTCATGCTTTCATGTTGTTTACGCCAAATTCTGACCCTATCATCTGAATGTCGCAGCTGAAATTGAGACTCATCAGACCAGGCAACGTTTTTTCCAATCTTCTATTGTTCAATTTTGGTGAGCCTGTACGTATTATAGCATCAGTTTCCTGTTCTTAGCTGACTGGAGTGGCACCCGGTGTGGTCTTCTGCTGCTGTAGCCCATCTGCTTCAAGGTTCAATGTGTTGTGCGTTAAGAGATGGTATTCTGCATACCTTGGTTGTAACGAGTGGTTATTTGAGTTATTGTTGCCTTTCTATCATCTCGAACCAGTCTGCCCATTTTCCTCTGACATCAACAAGGCATTGTCGTCCACACAACTGCCGCTCACTGGATATTTTCTCTTTTTCAGACCATTCTTTGTAAACCTTAGAGATGGTAGTGCGTGAAAATCCCAGTAGATCAGCAGTTTTTAAGATACTCAGACCAACCCGTCTGGCATCAACAACCATGCCATAATCAAAGTCACTAAAATCCCATTTCTTCCCCTGACAGGGTTTTTTCAATGTTTTGTTTGCCATGTGCTGCTGGCAGCCATTTTACTCACCTCTCTTGCTGACTCTGGTGCATACTGTGTGATGCTGCTCATTTCCTGCACTTCCTTTTATGGCCAGACTGGTGTACATCATCCGTGTTAGACAGGATGCAGTCTCAGAATTGTGATGTCATCACTTATTATTTAAAGGGCCTCTGTTCAGTATGCTTTGCCCTTGCGTTGTCTCAGACCTGTTTGTGAGAGCTCCTGTGTATTACCTGGCTGTCTGACGTCCCTCCTGGTTCCTGATCCCTGGCTTGTTCCTAACTCTGTTGTTCTCCTTGTTCCTGATTCCGGCTCGTCTGACTATTCGCTTTGGCTCCTGACTCAGCTCGTCTGACTACCAGCTCTGGTTTTGACTCCTGGCTTGTTATTTGACTTGTGGACTTTTTATTATTTTTTGCTATTAATAAAGGTGTGATTATTTTTGCACTTCCTGGCACCCTGACATTACGCAAAGGCCATGAATCCTGATGGTGCTAATAATCCACCTTTACTTGCCATCATTTCCAGGATGGATGTACAGGATCACCGCTTGGATCAATTTGCACTAGCACTGCAAACCCTGCTGACTCGCACTGCACATTTGGACCAAAGTGTCCCGCAAGTTATGGCTGCTCCTGTTTCAGCTGCACTCAGGATTCTTGATAAAGCTCTAGGAGAGAGCAAAACGCGTAGAATTGTGGGACTGTGTACCTTCTACATCAGTGTTAATGTCTAACACCAGAATTTCCTAACAACCTGGGTTGCTAATATATCCACTACAAACCTCTTTCTCTGGCTAAAGTACCTGCGTGCATAAGCACTAAGGGCAGGTGAAGTTTATATACACAAAAAAACATTGATTGAAGAAGCAAACACTAAAAAGTGGAATCTACAATATTTCCTTGTAAGTACAATCTGTTTGTATCGGCCTGGAGATCGGAGCTGATTGGCAGACTCGAGACGAGCCCTTGAAGTGCCGATTGGTAGGCGTAAGACGAGCCCCTGGAGTGCCGGGTGTGACGTAAGACGCCCAAGACACGAGGATTACATCAACCGACATCCAACTGCAGGACGTACAAGATACCCTGCTATCTTAGGAGAAAAACTTAAGGTATGATTACAAACACAATCTCATATGAGGATTCTTAACACCAGTCATATGCTAATAAATATGTAACACTCTTACGGCTTTACCACTGAGATCCCACTTGGCATAATACCATATTCCTAACAGCTGGTCACAACGGACTTTGACATATTTTGTGAACATTTTCAATGTGTGGACAATTTTAAGTGTTCATTTACATGCTGTTTTTGGTATAATTTTGTTTCACTGCACATTTAAAATACCAGATCTCTTTATCAAGCTGATTTAACTTTTTATCAAGCTGATTTAACCTATTTAAGAAAACGGAGAATACAGAAAATAGTGCTGTACGTACACATCAATGTAACCTCAGATTTGGATCTATTTCCACTTTCTTGGTGAACTTGTGAAATCACATAAAGTATAACGGTTTTCTGCAAACTCTGTAATCAACAAGTTTTATTTCATAATTGTTGATTTTAAACGTTAACCTCAAAAATATTTTGTAGGTAACCTAACATTTGTTTTAATATTAGAGACGTCTCTATAGGTGCTATATAATTTTATGTATAAATAAATGACATTGTTTTTTATTTGGGTTTATAGTTTCATTATTACTAATCAGACATTTATGAGCCATATATCAATATAACAATCACATATTTATGTAACATATTTTTATTAGGTATCTTTAGCTTTTAGCACCCTTACATCCCCACCACCATTTTTGTAGTACATTATTAGATTGAAGGATCTAATTTTTGTAAGGAGTTTGATACTTTGCACCTTGCGCACTATTTCACACACCTTCGCTCCATAATATTGGCACTTTAGGAATGGAGGCATCTTCTCGAGGGTACTAGCGTGCCAGTGCTCATTCTTACTGACCACAAGAATTTAACTTATCTATCTGAAGCAAAACGTTTGTCGCCCCGACAGGCCAGATGGGCGCTATTTTTGTCTCGGTTTAATTATGTGGTCTCCTACCTGCCTGGTAGTAAGAATGTTAGGGCTGATGCCCTCTCTCGACAATTTTCGCCTCTGTCCAAGGAGGAGTCTGTACCTATTCCTGTTATACCTCCTGACCATATTTTTGCTACCATACGTACTAATTTGACTTCTCCCTTGGGGGAGGAGATTCTGGCTGCACAAACCAATGCACCTCCTGAGAAACCTAGTGGTAAGTGTTTTGTTACTGAGAATCTTCAAACTAAACTTTTGCACACTTACCACTATCCTAAAGCCGCAGGTCACCCAGGCAAGAACCAAATGATTTGGTCTGTCACTCGACAATTCTGGTGGCCAGGTCTTCGTTCTGATGTTGCTGCGTATGTTGCCTCCTGCTCAGTTTGTGCACAGAATAAGACTCCTCAACGTCCTCCTGTGGGTCTTCTTCAACCTATTGCTAATGGTGAGCGTTCTTGGACACATCTTTCCATGGACTTCATTGTCGAGCTCCCTGTTTCCAATGGCAATACTGTTATCCTTATGGTGGTTGACCGTTTTTCTAAAATGTCACATTGCATTCCCTTGATGAAGCTGCCTACCGCTCAGGAGCTTGCTTCAATTTTTGCCCGTGAGGTCTTCCGTTTACATGGGTTACCCAAGGAGATAGTGTCGGACCGGGGTAGCCAGTTTGTCTCCAGATTTTGGCATTCCTTTTGTGCTCAAATGGGGATCCAGCTTTCCTTCTCCTCGGCATATCAATCCAATGGGGCTGCGGAACGGTCTGATCAAGCTTTGGAACAGTTCCCCCGTTGCTATGTCTCAGATCACCACAATAATTGGTCTGAACTGTTACCTTGGGCAGAGTTTGCTCGTAATAGTGCTATTAATGCTTCCTCCAAGATATCCCCGTTCATGGCGAATTATGGGTTTCAACCATCCTTGTTGCCCGATTCATTCATGCCTCCGGGTATTCCGGCTTTGGAGGAGCATCTCCGGCAACTCCGTCCCACATGGGTGCAGATTCAGGATTGCCTTCATCGTTCTATGCAGCGCCAAAAGTTCCAGGCTGATCCCTACCAGGTTGGTGAGAGAGTTTGGCTGTCCTCCCGCCCTCCTCCGTGGCTTCCATGCCCGTTTCCCCAATAAGCCTTTTGTCCTCCCACGGGGAAGGGGTTGTTGAGGGGAGGGTACTGTCAGGGTTTTTTCCCTGTTGTGTTTGCCATGTGCTGCTGGAAGCCATTTTACTCACCTCTCTTCCTGACTATGGTGCATTGTGGGGGATGCTGCTTAATTCCTGCACTTCCTTTTATGGCCAGACTGGTGTGCATCATCCATGTGAGAAAGGATGCAGTCTCAGAATTGTGATGTCATCACTTATTATTTAAAGGGCCTCTGTTCAGTATGCTTTGCCTTTGCGTTGTCTCAGACCTGTTTGTAAGAGTTCCTGTATATTACCTGGCTGCCTGACGTCCTTCCTGGTTCCTGATCCCTGGCTTGTTCCTGACTCTGCTGTTTTCCTTGTTCCTGATTCCAGCTCGTCCGACTATTCGCTTTGGCTCCTGACTCGGCTCGTCTGACTACCAGCTCTGGTTTTGACTCCTGGCTTGTTATTTGACTTGTGGACTTTTTATTATTTTTTGCTATTAATAAAGGTGTGATTATTTTTGCACTTCTCGTCTCAGTCTGATTCCTGGCACCCTGGCATTAACTTTCTAATTTACTCCTATTATCAATTTTTCTTCGTTCTCTTGCTTTTTTATTTGAAAAAGAAGGCATCTAAGCTATTTTTATGGTTTAGGACCATGGAAAGCACTTGTTTATTGGTGGATGAATTTATCAACCAATCAGCAAGAACAACCCAGGTTGTTCACCAAAAATGGGCCGGCATCTAAACTTACATTCTTGCATTTCAAATAAAGATACCAAGAGAATGAAGACAATTTGCAAATAGGAGTAAATTAGAAAGTTGCTTAAAATGGCATGCTCTATCTGAATCCCAAAATAAAAAATCTGTGTTCAGTGTCCCTTTAATTGTTGTTGCATGCAGATTGATTCATCATTCATTAGGTAATGTGCTGATATGTCTAGTTGTGTTTTTTTTTTTTGTGGGGTTTAGGCCGTAAGCTGTTTATGGAGAATTCTGAACTGTCTATATGTAATGTTAGTAAGGAAGGTGTTGTTGATAGGTAAGGTTTTTCTTCATATTGGATAGGTCCCAAGTGAGAAGAGTTCCTCTAGTAATTGGGTTAATGGTTTGTTTCGTTAGTTAGGACAGTTGAGGGTGCCAGCATATGGTGATTAGTGACTGACTCTGAATAATATCCTCTTCTATTTTTACCCAAAGTTTATGTTGTTTATGTATTCTCCACTCAAGTTCTCTCTGTAGGAAAACGGAGGTTCTTTATGCTTCTAAGTTCGGTATTCATAATCGTCCCTGTGCCCTGGTTATAGTCATTGAAGTTTTGTTAATTTTAGTGGGTCTGTTCCACACAAAAGCACTAAACAACTATTGGACTTTTGTTATATAGTTATGGGGTAGTGGGATGGGTAGGGTTTCTAGTACATAAAGCAGTCTACAGAATCTATTCATTTTTATGGTGTTAATCTGCCCCATCCAGGAAAGTTTTTTTGCTTTCCATAAGGAGAGGTCTCTAGTTATCATAGTTTTGATTGGTATGTAGTTTAATCTGAATACATCATCTACATTCGCAGCTAGATTGATACCCAGGTATTTTAAATAGCCTTTACAACCACCTAAAAGGGCACGAAGTTCTGATTCTTTGTTCTATTTGAGGGGTTGGGGAAATGCCCATTACTTCTGATTTGGTATTGTTTACTAGAAAGTTGGTAAATTTGTTAAACTCATGAAGCTCTTTCAGTAAATTAGGGATTGATTTGACTGGGTTTGTGAGGGAGAAGTGTACATCGTCGTACAAACAGGGATAATTTATATTCCTCTTCCTGGACTATCACCCCTGATATCTAATTTTTCCTTATCTTTGTGGCCAATGTTTCGATGAAACAGGCGAACAAGAGGGGGATAGCGGGCAGCCCTGTCTAGTACCAATGTTATCTGGAATGTTTGCGACAGGACTCCATTGACTGCTATTTGTGCATTGGGGGAGGAGTACAGGGCAAATATAAGGTTCTATATACGTTCCCCTAGGCCGAAAGTTTCCAAGGTAGATCTTAGATAAGGCCAACTGACCCTATCAAAGTCCTTTTCGGCGTCTGTTTATAAGAAAATGGTTGGTTCGCACTTGTTTTGGGCTGGCCAATTCAAATGAAGGTTACGCTTGGTATTATCTTTGGCCTCACGACATGGGACAAATCCTACCTGGTCTTGGTGTATTATTGTGGGTAGTAATGGATAGATCCTATTTGCTAAAATCTTCGCGAATATTTTTATGTCCGAATTAAAAAACTATATGGGATGGTAATTAGTAACTAAAAGAGGTGATTTAGCAAAATTGTAGGACCAGCACACATTTTAATGTATTAATGTCCAGCATTAACAAGGTGGGTGCAAACAAAGTCAGCAACATTTCAGGGCACCTGCCACTTTGTCAAGCTTGACAAAGGGGCAGGTGCACCGCAACGTTGTTGTTTACCTAATAAAGGTTTTTCACCTTTCCACACCTGAGAGTGCAACATTTCTTTTAGATACCTAATAGGGGCGATTTGTTTGCTTTGGGGATGACCGTGATATGTGCTTATAAAGCTGTGTCCGGGAATGGTCTCCCTTATTCTACACAGTGGAAATATTCTAAAACGTAGGGGTTTAGGAAATCTTTAAATGTTGTTTAATACGAGTTAAAGCAGTCTGGGCCTGGGGCTTTGCCTGAAGGTAATGAGAATACTGCTAACTGGATTTCCTCTAAGGTTATCTGGTTTTCCAGGGACTCTATTTGTTCATTAGTTAAAGAAGGTAATTTTAAGGAAGTCAAACATGTTTTAGTCACTTCGGGGTTAGGTGGTTGCATAGTTTTACTTAGGTTATATAGTTTCTCGTAGTATAGTTGAAACGCAAGTGCTGTATCTTAAGAGGCGTTTGTAGTTCTCCCCGATGTGTGATTTCTTTCTTTAATAATTGTTTAGCTAACATTCCTCCTTGTTTATTAGCTCCTTCATAGTATATTTTTTTAAAGTATCATAGCTTTGTTCTTGGCCTCTTTCCCTAGTAGGTTGTTCAATTGAGTTCTTTTGTGGTCGATACTTTCTAGCAGTGAGTGATTTTGGGGATTTTTTTTTATGTATTTCCTGTAAATTATTGACGTCTTCTAATAGGGATGTCAGGTATTTGTGTTTTGTTTAATTTGTCCTGCTTTCAGTGCGATCAATTCCCCTTAAACTACAAATTTGTGGGCATTACAAAGGTGTTGTGGGTCAATCCCTAGGGTTTAATTTGTGCTAAAGTATTCCTGTAGGTTTTTTTTGGATTTAGATGCGAGCAATTGAATCTTTAAGTAGTAAGTAATCTAGTTTCCATACTCTGTCTTTGGGTTGGCCAATGTAAGTCACAGGTAATCATAGCGTGGTCTGACCATGTAATGGGGTTTATGTCAGTTTTGTTAACACATGTTAAACTAGTAACGTCTATTAGTATATAGTCTATCCTGGAATAGGATTCGTTAGGGTAGGAGAAAAAAGAATAATCCCTTACTGTGGGGTGGTGGATTCTCCAAGCGTCATGTACTTTTAAACTAGTTAGGGTCGATTTTATTGTCTTGAAAGATTTCATTGGGGTTGCTGAAATTCCTGTGGAGCAATCTATGGAGGCGTCCAGGGCTATGTTCCAGTCTCCTCCTATGATCAATTCACCCTTTTTAACTTCTAATATCTTATCACTTAGTTTCTGAAAAAAGGCAAAGCTATTTGGGGCATATACACTGACTATAGTTATTGGTCGATGGTATAGCATTCCCGTTACTATTATGTATCTTTCCTCCTTATCTTTGTAAATATTAGATTCCCTGGAGGGAAGGGATTTATTGATTAGGTTCCCACCCCATTGTGTTTAGTGGTGTGTGATGCCAGGTAGACCTGTCCAAATCGGTTCAGGGAGTTCTTGGTTTCTTGATGACCCCTCTTAAAATGGGTCTCCTGCAATAAAATGTCACCATTTTTCAGTTTGTAATCCCTGATAGCCATGGTTCTCTTCTGGGGGATGTTTAAACCTTTGACGTTGTGAGAGAGGAGTCATATATTGCTAGCTGCCTGAGCCATGGAGGGCGTGGAGGAGCTCCAACAACCTATGCATATAAATGGAGACAGTGAGAATACATGTATTCATTTCAACATCATATGGAACAATTTGGGTACAAACTTTAAACATAAACATTCAAAGTATATACTTAAACAAAAAATAAGTGTATTAAGTGTCTTGTAAACGACTCCACACCCTGGACCACTCTCAAACCGGTTTCAGAAGCAACCTCAGCACCGAGACCGCCCTCCTCGCCGCCACAGACGACATCCGCAACATGTTTGCCCGAGGAAAAAACGCTGCCCTCATCCTCCTAGACCTCTCAGCTGCATTCAACACTATCGACCCCAACACCCTCCGCTCCCGCCTGCCTACATAAAAGCCGGCATCCGCAGCAAGCCCTGGAATGATTCACCTCCTTCCTCACGGGCAGGACCCATAAAGTCAGACTCCCGCCCTTTTCCTCCAAACCCACACCAGTCAACTACGGTGTACCCCAAGCGCTTCGCTGAGCCCCACCCTGTTCAACATCTAGATGGCTCCTTCCGCCACCATCGTCCGAAGCCACAACCTCAACATTGTCTCCTACGCCGACAACGCCCAGTTAATCATCTCACTCACCCGAGATCCAACCACCACCAAAAAGAACGTCCACAAAGGCCTGACAGCAGTCGCCGCCTGGATGAATGACAACTGGCTCAAACTGAACACAGACAAAAACAAAGTCCTCCTCCTCTGACCCAATAAATCTGCATGGGACGATTCCTGGTGGCCCACAGCCCTTGGTCACCCTCCAACCCCAACCAACCACGCACAAAATTAGGCTTCATCCTGGACTCTTCACTCTCCATGGACCAACAAATCAATGCCATCACCTCAACATGCTTCCACATTCTCCACCTGCTAAGAAAAATCTTCAAGTGAATCCCTACCGAAACCAAGAAAACAGTCAACCATGCCCTCGTCAGCAGCCGGTTGGACTATGGCAACGCACTCTACGCCAGCTCCACCATCAAACTCCAAAAGAGACTCCAACGTATCCAGAACGCCTCAGCCAAACTTATCCTCGACATCCCTCGCCAATGCCACATCACCGAACACCTAAGGAATCTTCACTGGCGCCCAATCAAGAAGAGAATCACCTTCAAGCTCCAAACCCACGCGTTCAAGGCCCTACACAACATCAGAGCCGAATACATCAACCACCGTGTAAATTTCTACACCCCCGCCAGAGAACTCTGATTGGCCGATCATGCACTCTCAGTCATCCCCCGCATCAGCAAATCCACAGCGGGCAGAAGATCATTCTCCCACATGGCAGCAAAGACATGGAACACCCTCCCGCTGCACCTCAGACAATCCACCTCCCTTACAAAGTTCAGAAAGGACCTCAAAACCTGACTGAACGCCCATCCCCTCCCCCCTCCTCCTATCCGCTTTCCCTTAGCGCCTTGAGACCCTCACGGGTGATCAGTTTGCGCTCTATAAGTACCCGATAGATATAACTATTTCATGCACAATAACGTGGGGAAAGTTTGTTGTTTGTCTTCCTAGGCTGGCTCATATTGTTTGCTTCAATAAATAAGTTGGGGTCTGATTGGAAATATTCTTAATTTTCAGGTTGTCCTGATCTTTATTTCTTTATATGGTATATAATGTATACTAAAGTATGTGGGTAATCTGTCATCATTCTGACGTTTTAGAGCCTTGCCCCTGTTTCTGTCATTGTTAGATTCATTAAATTGTTCCTGATCTTTGACTGATGGTATAGGTTAAATTGCGTTCTTGACCGAGTATGGTTTGTATATTCATTCCTAAACCCTTGTCTGTGTGTATAACTGGATTTTTTACTCTGAAATATTTTTAAATACCATACATTATGTATGAACCCCCCAAAGACATACAAACAACTAAAATACAAAGACAAAACGGTTGTCCTATAAAATAAAGAAGTCTGTTGTCCTTTGAGACAAGAGTTCATTGCCATACAGTCATTTCTATGTGCTAGTCTTTAGGACTGCAAAGTTCAAATAGTTGGGTTAATTGCGGTTTCAGTGTGGTAGCAGGTCTCCTGTCATGGCTGAGTGTCTGGGTCTCTTGGATAGACGGGGGTCATTTTCCTCTGGTTCTTTATCCAGTGGGATTGTTGTTCTCTTGGGTTGCATGAGATTTTTGTGTCTTGTAACTGACTCTGGACCAGTACTGAGTCGTCTGGTGACTTTAAGGTTATGTTCAATGTTTTCATCAGGTTATCTAGGTTAGCGAAGCTTCTGTAGATTATTTTTGAGCCATTATGGTTTATGTGGAGGCTGAACAGGAAGCCACATCTATAACAGATATTGTGGTCTTGTAAAGTCTTGGTGATAAACCCGATTTCTTTCCTTCTCTGGATAGTGTAGGGACTTAGGTCTTGAAAGATCTTAATTGAGTGGCGTTGGAACATTATATTCAATATTGATCTTGCCGCTTGCCACATCGTCTTTTTAACTGTGTATTTCAGAAATTTGATAATGATGTCCCTTGGTGGAGCAGGTGTTTTAGGAGTAGGCCTCAGGGCTCTGTGTGCCCTTTCAATATATTCTTCTTGTAAGGGTTCTGATTGAGGGGAGAGGTGTTGAAATAGACTCTTCACATAAGCATTGAGGCTTTCTAGTCCTATTTTTTATGGTATTACTCTTATGCTGATATTATTCCTTCTCCTCCGATTATCCAGATCCTCCACCTTTTCTTGCAGGGATTGCATCATTGAATCTTGTATTGGAAGCTGTTGTGTGTTTGAATTTACCAGATTGTTTAGGGTATCTTGCCCTTCTATATAATCGATTCTGGATCCAATCTCATTCAAATCTCACAAGATCTTTCAATTTCTTTTTTTATGAATGTTTTTAGGGATTCCAGGTCGGTTTTGGAAGGGAGTTCTGGCAGTTTAGTTTGTATGGCTAGGAATGAATCCTGAGGGCTGGCTGAGTGTACATTTATCAGTTTATGCTGTGACTGATTTTGTGGTTGTTCTGGTGGTATAGTGTCTTCATCTGTGTTGTTTGAGTGAAGAAGTTAGTAAAGAGGTTGTGTCTAATGATTTAGTGTTTTTAGGGCCTTTTTTGGAAGCCATTGTTATCGTTGAAATGTCCGGACTTCTCGTGATAAGTCCCTTTCCCACCTCCGTCACCAGTATTGATTGTAAGACACCTTGCAGTCTCAGGAGTTTCTAGGAGGTTATGTGCAGCCTAGGCCTGTATACATATGTGACTGCTATTTCTCCTTTGCTTGCTTGGTGTGGAATAGTATCGACACCGGTGTGGAATTATGAAGGCCCCCCTCCTTCTCCATCTTGCCCTTTGGAGCGGTGGATATCTGTTTACCCGCTTACTTGTTTTAGAGCATTGGTCTGGTTGGTTGCACGATCTGTACCTTAGTGAGTTTGTCCAGTCGCGTGGGGTGTGACACACTTCTATTTCAGTATGTTGCCGTGGGCCCTTTTTTAGGCGTTTTACCTTCGATTAACTTGATGTCGTTAACAGATTATTATCGATTACATAGTCAAATAAACTTAGTTTGCTTGGTAAATCCAAAAACTCTTTGAAAACAGTGTTAAAGAGATTCAACAAAACGATTAAGTCCCAATTCCAATTCAATCGTAGTAGGGAACACAAAGTCAATATGTATTAATTAGGACAGTCCTCATTCACCCACTAGTGCCTCCGCTTCTGCCTCAATAAGAGTCACTCAGTTATATAACAGTGCTGTCCGATAGCAATCGGATATTTCTCAACAGCTCTTACCCCTTACGGGCTTATGATAAGTTACCTGGGATCACTGCAGACTTCTACTCCAAAAGGGCGATGATACCCCTCAGGAACAGGTCCGGTCTATGTGTCCTCTTCGGTATGTGGTTGGCTGTGAGTAGAGTGTGGCGTCGGTGGTAGATACTTCCTGATACGTCACCAGTAGAATGCGAGGCTATTGGTAGGAGGGTGGGGGGGGGGGGAGACTCCTTGAGTAAATAAGATTCTTGGCAAAGAGGAGTTCAGCTGGCAGTAAGCGGACAATAGCGGTATTCCTAATCGCAATAGAAACAAATTAATAGAAACAAAGTAGTCACGCTGAAACTGCTGAAGTCAAGCAAATTTTGGTTTATTGGATAAATCCTTCAGTGCATATAGCAAGACACAGATATGGAATGCCTGACGCATTTCGCACATGGGCTTCTTCGGAGGCTAATTAGAATCAAGGTGTACAGACTTATATGCATGGGAAAGACCAATCAAAAACAAAATAGCAAAATAAAGTATCAATAGAGGATCCATGTGTATGGAAAATACATGTGAACAAGTGTCATGATACAATCATGTGGAGTAGTTGCTACCTGGATTGGCTACCCGGCAGAGGTGGTATTGTGGTCTCAGCCTGGAATGGGTTAATGTGAACTGCTTTTTCTTTGTGTGAAACCTGGTTTTCAGAAAAGCTGTAACCTAAGACCCCCCTTCCCCCCTCCTTAGCCTGTTACAAGTCTGAGGTGAAGTGTTAACTGTGTGTAGGAATGCAAAAAGCTCCTCCCCTACTGGGAGCTTAGACTTGTTTGAATTGGCTGTACTCGTCGTAAATTATAACCAGGGCTGTGTCTTTGACAAGACAAAGAAAGTTTAGCTTAAGTCTGTAGCAGAAAGACTTGTGGGTAGAACTGCCCTGGGTACCAAAGCCATTAACATCATGATCAGCATCTGTCCACATATCTAAAGGAATTTAATAATAAGTAAGATATTGTGTTTCTATTATTTTTATGTCCTCTATTCTTTTTAAAGAAGTGTGACTTTGCAATTGTATATTATTTTGAATGTCTTTATAATTTCGCACTGTGTAACCTGTATTGATATTTTTGTTATTAAACACATAGAAAATATCATTCTGTCTTTTGGGCTCTAATATCCAAATTCATACTCCTGTTGAGACAAGGTTAAAGGCACGTTACCTAATTGTTAAATTGTGTGAGTTTTTGGGGGTTCCCAAAACGCCCCTTTAATTTAGAAGTTTTGGGTGGTGGCAGAAATTGTTAATTAGAGCAGTGTGGACAGGATTTGGGGGTTAATGTGGTGTCCCTTTTAAGGTCCTTTTGTAGAGTTGCAAGGTTAAGGGAACCAGAGCTGTGTGCCATTAACCGCTTCATGCCCACACCCCTCGATTGCGACGTTGAGGTTTGATTCGTCACAAGTGACAGAGTACAACATCGCTACATATAGCTGATAATCTCAGTAATGTTATACTCCATATGCATGGTTCCTCTGCACTAAGCACAAAATGAACAACATAAGACAACAATATAAATATAATATATGTAAACCACAACAATACATAAAATATTATAAATAAATAAGCATGTAACAATATACGCACAGTAGTGAAATTATACATAAAGTAAGCATTAAAGAATAACAAAACTAAATAAAACAATACCTTTTATATCAAAGCTTAAAAAAAGAAAATAAAAAATGTTTTAATAAATGTTAATGCTAAAAGAATATACTATAAATAAAATACATATAAGAAATGATGTTGCTCTTAAACAATCTATTCAGTGGAAAATATAACATCCAGTTACTAAGATGATACTAACTAGTTACAAAACGGCTAAGGCATAGTAAATTAGTATAACAAGTATATAGGAACCGGAAGGGGAAGATGCCACTGAATATGCAAAATTATGCTAGTACTGTATGGCGATAAACCCATATGTTGAAACTAATCTAGCATATAGCGAAGCAAAGGAGGATAAAACTTTAGTGAGATAAGAGATAGGTCCAGTATGTAGGGCAGAATGTTCATCTTAATCTGGGATGTAATATGTTAAAGGAGTGTCAAAGGATAATACTTGATTATGTATAGAGACTAAAAGTAAAGATCAACATCTAGTCGTCTGTTGATACCATTAGGGTACCTGGCATCTAATTTTATTATCCAAAAGACTTCCCTTTTTAAGTCAAGAGAACAAAGAAAAATTGATAATAGGAGTAAATTAGAAAGTTGCTTAAAATTGCATGCTCTATCTGAATCATGAAAGAAAAAAAAATGGGTTCAGTATCCCTTTAAGAATTACAGAACTGATGTATATGTACTGTTCTATTTGTCGTGTCATGTGCCCGATGTTAATCTTTTCTTGTTGTTGTAACAGTGTGTGCTGGTTAATAAACAAACAAAAAAGTTATCCTTTGTCTCTCGTAGGAGTAACGCAAGGCTGTCTTGGGTTCCTTGTTTTTCTCTCTCTCTTTTTCCCTCCCTTGGAAAATTGTATATCCTTCTTTTGGTTCCTGTATCATTTATTTGCTGGTGATAACCAGATCTATATTTCTTCTCCTGATGTCTCTACTCCTTTAATCAACCAGAATACCAACCGTCTCTGCAATTTACTCTTAGATGTCCTTGCACTACCTCCCACTCAATCTTTCTAAAACTTTGCTGCTTCTTTCCCCTCCCTCTCCAAGACATCCAACACCTAACATTAACAGCTGGAGACTCTGGTTTTTCCCAGTGGGAGGAGCGTGTAGCAAGAACGCGCGCTCTGCAGCTCTAGCTAGGAGGGCTGGTAGGAGAACAAGACACCCCGATACACTGACTCCTATTGTCGGGAGAGTGAGAGTCCTGACCGGGGAGTGATACGACGAGCAGCGTTATACGGAAAACATAGGTGCTGAATGGTGGCCGGACTGCACTGGCCGTAAATACAAACAGAAGCCATAATGCTACCCCACCAACCAAGCAGCAGGTATCATCAGCCCGGTGTGGAGATCACAGCACAGCACAGCACAGGATTCTGGCATCGTGTCAGCAGGTGTGGGGATAGAGTGTGCCATATAAAGAGACCGGCCAAAAAATCTTCATAATTCCGGAGTGTTTCTCCAGCCGGTGACGGGGCCCTGGAACAGTCGTGAGGTATCGCGGATGCTGTAGGGTCGGGGGAAACAACGGTGAAGTGGCCGGCAGCACATCTCGAAGGCAGACCCATAACCGGAAGCAAACTGCAAGTATTACGTGTATAGACTTGGTTGTGTGGCTGTAACTGTGGCTAATTGTTGACACTTGCTGAAATACCACTAAATATACAGAACTGAATACTTTCATACGGACACAGTCCACGTTCACAAAATTGAGTCTGTTAACAGAAATCCAGTGGTGGGGCAGCGCACAAGGAGGTAGCAGTCTGGCTAAGGAAGAAATTAGTAAGGACATACCGGGAATCTGACATATGCCGAAAAAGGAGAGCTTCAAAGACACAGTAGGAGAAGGGGCGAGAAGAAGGGAAGCTGGAAATTTTGCTCAGTAGATCAAAATAACAACTAAGTATCTGAATAAGTTGACATATAAATTCAGGGAGGACGGCACCCCACAGTGGAAAAAGCAAGAGAATAAAATGAATCTAAAATAAGAAAGAAATTGAAGACTTTCTGTATATTGCACAGGCTGACTTTAAGATGTATCTTGTTTTCCTGTAAACCTGATTTAACTATTTATCTCCCTAGTAACTGTATGTAAATATCCCCTATGACACAGACCAGATCTTAGCCATGTAAGACAGCCAGAGATAAAGAGTAGGCACTAGGGCATCAGTAGGATCCTCTGCTCAGGAACCAGACACTTATCTCCACAAAAGGGGGAACGGGAGAAGAGAGAGAAAAAGGAAAACATATAGGTAACAGAGAGGTTTTTGAAGTGTGTATTTCTTATGAACCAAGTAGAAAGTCATCTAAAAGCCCTTGGTTAACTGGTTCATTTCTCTTTCAATCTGTTTCTAGAATTGTAACATATTACTGCAAGCATTGTGTATGTAGACTGGTAATAGGCTGCAACATTGTTACAGAGTGATGGTTGATATAACAAATTAAGGTTCTTGCTTACTTTTTGTAACAAAGTTCAGATCTTCCTGAACAGAATTAGGCACACGAAAATTGAGGTATTTAGCGTGAGAAGTTGTTTAAAGCATACTGGAATACAGACAATAAAGTTAACATTTTAGTGCCTATGTATTTAAAACAATATCTGTATCGTATAACAACTTGTAATTCTGGCCAATTAACACGGCAACATAGACCAGGCTTTTTCAGTTAGGAAACAGTCAAATTAAATATTATAAATTTATTATCTATTTTTCCCTCATTAACTGGTTAGAATATATTTCAACAAGTAACGTATAAGTTATTTTTTCTTTTCACCCAAAAGAGGGCTGTAGGGAAAAAGGGAAAGGAATAGGAGAGTAGGGAACGGAGGGAAAGGAAGGGAAAAAAGGAAAAGAAAATATCTTCCATGGAAAAATAAGTCACGAATGTTAAAAATAAATCTCCTGCAATGCCTCTAAAAAGGGACAAGCGACAGAAATCTCAGCAGGAAATCAGTACAGAGTCAAACCTAGTTAGTCCAGACAGAAACTTGGAAACACAACTCACAACAAATCAATTAGCTGACTTAATTCTTCCACAATTTGAGATAGTTAAAAAGGAGATATCTGACCTCTCTAATGAAATCAGACAATTCTCAATTAGGTTAACAGAGGTGGAAACCAGGGTATCAGATCTGGAGGACAAATCACACATACAGGATTTAAACATGACCAGGCACGCAGATAAAATCAATACATTGCAGTCAAAAGTGGAAGACTTGGAAGATAGGTCACGCCGCAGCAATATACGTATAGTGGGACTACCAGAGACTAAAGGGTACGAAGATCTTTTGACATTTGGTTCCATTACACTACCTAAATTACTAGGGATTCAAACTGCAAATGGGGCACTACAGGTAGAAAGAGCACACAGGATTGGCAATCCAAGACAATCTATGGACGGCAGTACAAGACCAAGAATGCTGTTAATAAAATACCTTAACTTTCAAGATAAGGTAAACATAATGTACCATTACAGAAAAGCTAAAACACTCATAATAGACTCAAAACAAATTCTCATATTTCAGGATTTTTCTCTAGAGACATCAGTTAAGAGGCGGGCTATGGCACCGTTCTGCACAGGGCTGATTAAAGCAGGATTAAAAGCCACCATGAGATATCCAGCTAAAATAACGGTCCTGGGCATGGACGGTGTCATAGCGCTAAACTCGGTGGATGAAGCAAAAGCTTTCTGTCTTGAGAATAACATTGAAATATGAAAATCTCAGATAAATTAGGGGGCGTAGTTAAACCCCATAAAGGGCAGGATGGAATTTAGAGATAGTTATAGGGTCAAGACTGATTGGACAAAAGAGGCGATTGGACAGGTGAGGGAGGTGGGGAAGGTGCAGGTTTTTGTTTTATTTCTCTTTTGTGTTGTTTTTTTTCTCTCCTTCTGTTTATGGATATCTTTCCTTGAAAAAACTGACACAAGTAGGCGAAAATGACCACTACACTTAACTTTGTGTCATGGAATGTGGGGGGGATAACCTCCCCCATTAAGCGGAAAAATATCTTAAAAATGTTGAAAAAACATAAGCCAGATATTGTCTTTTCTTTCATGTAATTGGCAAGAGTCCATGAGCTAGTGACGTATGGGATATACATTCCTACCAGGAGGGGCAAAGTTTCCCAAACCTCAAAATGCCTATAAATACACCCCTCACCACACCCACAATTCAGTTTTACAAACTTTGCCTCCCATGGAGGTGGTGAAGTTTGTGCTAGATGTCTACGTTGATATGCGCTTCGCAGCAGGCTGAAGCCCGGTTTTCCTCTCAGAATGCAGTGAATGTCAGAGGGATGTGAAGAGAGTATTGCCTATTTGAATACCATGGTCTTCCTCTAGGGGATCTATTTCATAGGTTCTCTGTTATTGGTCGTAGAGATTTCTTCTCCTACCTCCCTTTTCAGATCGACGATATACTCATATACCATTACCTCTACTGATTCTCGTTTCAGTACTGGTTTGGCTATCTACTATATGTAGATGAGTGTCTTAGGGTAAGTAAGTCTTATTTTATTCATGACACTCTAAGCTATGGTTGGGCACTTTATATGTAAAGTTTTAAATATATGTGTTAAACTTATATTTGCCATGATTCAGGATAATCAGTATTCCTTCTTTCAGACTGTCAGTTTCATTTTTTTGGGAAAATGCATATGAATTTATATTTTTTCTTACCTTAAAATTTTCAATTGACTTTTTTCTAAATTGCGGGCTGTTAGGCTTGCGGGTGCAGAAAATGCTTCAATTTATTGCGTCATTTTTGGCGCAAGACTTTTTTGGCGCAAAAATTTCGTCATTTCCGGCGTCACAGCTGACGCCGGAAGTTTTCACATGGTTGCGTCATTTTTGACGTATGTGTGTTGCAGACGTTTTTGGGCGTCATTCTTGGCGCTAAAAAATGTGGGCGTCATACTTGGCGCCAGTTTTTTTCACATTATTTCAGTCTCACTTTTTAGTTGCTTCTGGTTTCTAGAGGCTTGTTTTGTTTTGCATTTTTTCCCATTCCTGAAACTGCCATTTAAGGAATTTGATAATTTTGCTTTATATGTTGTTTTTTCTATTACATATTGCAAGATGTCACTACCTGACCCTGGATCAGAATCTACTTCTGGAAAGACGCTGCTTGATGTCGGTTCTACCAAAGCTAAGTGCATTTGTTGTAAAATTT
The DNA here is from genome assembly GCF_027579735.1 of Bombina bombina. Lineage (NCBI taxonomy): Eukaryota > Metazoa > Chordata > Amphibia > Anura > Bombinatoridae > Bombina > Bombina bombina. Next base: position 976,972,094 of record NC_069500.1, on the reverse strand, counting down.
TGGTAACTGTTCCTCCGGCTGTAGTTTGTGTTAGTTGTGATGATAAACTATCAAACGCAGATAATATTTCCATTAGTAATAATCCATTACCTGTTGTTGTTCCTTCAACATCTAATGTTCAGGATGTTCCTGTTAATGTAAGAGAATGTGTTTCTAATTCTATTTGGAAGGCTCTGTCTGTTATTCCTCCTTCTAGTAAACGTAAAAGTGTCAGACCAAAATGCTTATAGCATTGTTAAACTTCTTCAACATGCTAATAACTTTGTTTGTGATGCCATTTTTGATATCATTAGAATTGATGTCAGGTATATGTCTTTAGCTATTTTAGCTAGAAGAGCTTGATGGCTTAAGTCTTGGAATGCAGATATGACTTCTAAGTCAACGTTGCTTTCTTTCCAAGGTAATAAATTATTTGGTTCTCAGTTGGATTCAATAATTTCAACTGTTACTGGGGGGAAGGGAGCTTTTTTGCCTCAGGACAAAAAATCTAAAGGTAAATATAGGGCTGCTAATCGTTTTCGTTCCTTTCGTCAGAATAAGAAACAAAAGCCTGACCCTTCCCCTAAAGGAACAGTCTGGAATAAATCCAAGCCTTTTAGAAAGTCAAAACCAGCTCCCAAATCCGCATGAAGGTGCAGCCCTCATTCCAGCACAGCTGGTAGGGGGCAGGTTACGATTTTTTAAAGATGTTTGGATCAATTCGATTCAAAGTCTTTGGATTCAGAACATTGTTTCACAAGGGTACAGAATAGGTTTCAAGGTAAGACCGCCTGTGAGAAGATTTTTTCTCTCAAGCATTCCGGTAAACCCAGTAAAGGCTCAGGCGTTTCTGAAATGTGTTTCAGACCTAGAGTCGGCTGGGGTAATTGTGTCAGTTCCAGTTCTGGAACGGGGTCTGGGGTTTTACTCAAATCTGTTCATTGTACCAAAGAAGGAGAATTCCTTCAGACCAATTCTGGATCTAAAAATATTGTTATATATATCGTTATGTAAGGATACCAACATTCAAAATGGTGACTATAAGGACTATTCTGCCTTTTGTTCAGCAAGGGCATTATATGTCTACAATAGACTTACAGGATGCATATCTTCATATTCCAATCCATCCAGATCACTATCAGTTTCTGAGATTCTCTTTTCTAGACAAGCATTACCAGTTTGTTGCTCTTCCATTTGGCCTAGCAACAGCTCCAAGGATCTTTTCAAAGGTTCTCGGTGCCCTTCTCTCTGTAATCAGAGAAAAGGGTATTGCGGTATTTCCTTATTTGGACGATATCTTGGTACTTGGTCAGTCTTTACATTCTGCAGAATCTCATATGAATCAACTTGTGTTGTTTCTTCAAAGACATGGTTGGAGGATCAATTTACCAAAGAGTTCCTTGATTCCTCAGACAAGGGTAACCTTTTTAGGTTTCCAAATAGATTCAGTGTCCATGACTTTGTCTCTAACAGAAAAGAGACGTCTGAAATTGGTTTCAGCTTGTCGAAACCTTTAGTCTCAAACATTCCCTTCGGTAGCTTTGTGCATGGAAATTCTAGGTCTCATGACTGCTGCATCGGATGCGATCCCTTTTACTCGTTTTCACATGAGACCTCTTCAGCTTTGTATGCTGAACCAATGGTGCAGGGATTATACAAAGATATCACAATATCCTTAAATCCCAATGTTCGATCTTCTCTGACTTGGTGGTTGGATCACCATCATTTAAGTCAAGGGGCCTCTTTTGTTCGTCCAACCTGGACTGTGATCTCAACAGATGCGAGTCTTTCAGGTTGGGGAGCTGTATGGGGATCTCTGACAGCGCAGGGGGTTTGGGAATCTCAGGAGGCAAGATTACCAATCAACATTTTGGAACTTTGTGCGATTTTCAGAGCCCTTCAGTTCTGGCCTCTTCTGAAGAGAGAATCTTTTATTTGTTTTCAGACAGACAATGTCACAACCGTGGCGTATGTCAATCATCAAGGTGGGACTCACAGTCCTCAGGCTATGAAAGAAGTATATTGGATACTTGTATGGGCGGAATCCAGCTCCTGTCTAATTTCTGCGGTTCACATCCCAGGTATAGACAATTGGGAAGCGGATTATCTCAGTCACCAGATGTTACATCCGGGCAAATGGTCTCTTCACCCAGAGGTATTTCTTCAGATTGTTCAAATCTGGGGACTTCCAGAAATAGATCTGATGGCTTCTCATCTAAACAAGAAACTTCCCAGGTATCTGTCCAGATCAAGGGATCCTCAGGCGGAAGCGGTTGTTGCGTTGTCACTTCCTTGGAATTATCAACCTGCTTATATCTTTCCGCCTCTAGTTCTTCTGCCAAAAGTGATTTCCAAAATCCTAATGGAGCATTCGTTTGTACTGCTGGTGGCCACACAGGTTTTGGTATGCGGATCTCGTTCGGATGGCCAGTTGCCAACCTTGGACACTTCCGTTAAGGCCAGACCTATCTCAAGACCCATTTTTTCATCAGGATCTCAAATCATTAAATTTGAAGGTATGGAGATTGAACGCTAAATACTTAGTTATAGAGGTTTCTCTGATTCAGTGATTAATACTATGTTACAGGCTCGTAAATCTGTGTCTAGAAAGATTTATTACCGAGTTTGGAAGACTTGCATTTCTTGGTGTTCTCAAATTCTCTTGGCATTCTTTTAGAATTCCTAGAAATTTACAGTTTCTTCAGGATGTTTTGGATAAGGGTTTGTCTGCAAGTTCCTTGAAAGGACAAATCTCTGCTCTTTCTGTATTTTTTTACAGAAAGATTGCTAATCATCCTGATATTCGTTATTTTGTACAGGCTTTGGTTTGTATCAAGCCTGTCATTAAAGGAACATTCCGGTCAAAATTTAAATGCACATAGATGAATTACATCTTTGAATAGAAACAAATTTGCAATATAGATGTATTGGCAAAAATTAGTCTAGTAAAAGTTATCACTGTTTTAGTGTTAACATTGTTCTCTGCATGTGCACGTGAAGTATTCATAGATATTCTCACAGCACCGGCAATTTAAATACTGCAGTTGTTTAGATCATCAGTGGGGCTTGTATCATGTCAGCACTTAACAAATTGAGTCATTACCAGATGTTAAAAGCACCTTAGGCTCTCTGAGCAAGTGCTGTGTTTAAAATGCTGGTGCACGGTGCATACTTAAATACACTTTTGAAACAGCTATAGCTTTTATTAGAAGCATTTTTGCTAATGCATGTATATTACAGAATTGCTTCTATTCAAAACTAAAATAAATCCATGTAAAGTAAATTTTTGGCTGGAATGTCCCTTTAAGTCAATTTCTCCTCCTTGGAGTCTTAATTTGGTTCTGAGGGCTTTACAGGCTCCTCCGTTTGAACCTATGCATTCTTTGGATATTAAATTACTTTCTTGGAAAGTTTTATTCCTTTTGGACATCTCTTCTGCTAGAAGAGTTTCAGAGTTATCTGCTCTTTCTTGTGAATCTCCTTTTCTGATTTTTCATCAGGATAAGGCGGTGTTGCGGACTTCATTTAATTTTTTACCTAAGGTTGTGAATTCTAACATTAGTAGAGAAATTGTTGTCCCTTCTTTGTGTCCTAATCCTAAGAATTCTCTGGAGAGATCTTTACATTCTTTGGATGTAGTAAGAGCTTTGAAATATTATGTTGAAGCTACTAAAGATTTCAGGAAGACTTCTAGTCTATTTGTTATCTTTTCTGGTTATAGGAAAGGTCAGAAGGCTTCTGCCATTTCTTTGGCATCTTGGTTAAAGTCTTTGATTCATCATGCTTATGTGGAGTCTGGTAAATCCCCGCCTCAAAGAATTACGGCTCATTCTACTAGGTCAGTTTCTACTTCCTGGGCTTTTAAGAATGAAGCTTCTGTTGATCAGATTTGCGAAGCAGCAACTTGGTCTTCTTTGCATACTTTTACTAAATTCTACCATTTTGATGTTTTTTCTTCTTATGCGCAGGGCTGCAATCTCTTGCTTGAGGATATGGAATTGTAAATCCATACGCATACAGAGGCCCTCAATAACGTCCTTGACTGCCGCCGGCAGAGCCATGATCACTCCTCGGAGAAAAAGAAAAAAAGCAGGGTATAAGTATATGACGCTCAGGAAATGTTTGTTTTTTCCTTCAATGCGATGTTCTATGCAAAACTCCGGGGAAGATGGGAGGGAGCCGTTGGTAGTAAAAAAGAAAAAAAGGAATTGGCCGCGGCTACTATTGTCATCAGTCCATATTAAAGCTCTTTACAAAGTTATTTGTATAATATTGATAGCAGTCAGCTCAGTGGATGATAGCACCTATTGTGATCTGTATAAAGGATAGAAATGGCTCTAATATAGGAGCTCCCATTTTTCTGTGCTAACATGGCTGTTGCCTGGACACGCCCCCGCCGATATTTTTTCTTCTTATGAAGCAGTTTTTGGTAGAAAAGTACTTCAGGCAGCTGTTTCAGTTTGATTCTTCTGCTTATAATTTCAGTTTTTTTCTTTATAAGATTAAAACTTTTTGATTTGGGTTGTGGATTATTTTTTCAGCGGAATTGGCTGTCTTTATTTTATCCCTCCCTCTCTAGTGACTCTTGCGTGGAAGTTCCACATCTTGGGTATCTGCTATCCCATACGTCACTAGCTCATGGACTCTTGCCAATTACATGAAAGAAAACATAATTTATGTAAGAACTTACCTGATAAATTCATTTCTTTCATATTGGCAAGAGTCCATGAGGCCCACCCTTTTTGTGGTGGTTATGATTTTTTTGTATAAAAGCACAATTATTCCAATTCCTTGTTTGATGCTTTCGCTCCTTTCTTATCACCCCACTTCTTGGCTATTCGTTAAACTGAATTGTGGGTGTGGTGAGGGGTGTATTTATAGGCATTGTGAGGTTTGGGAAACTTTGCCTCTCCTGGTAGGAATGTATATCCCATACGTCACTAGCTCATGGACTCTTGCCAATATGAAAGAAATGAATTTATCAGGTAAATTCTTTCATAAATTAGGTTTTTGCAGGAGCTGCATTTGAAGGCTCCTGAGATAGAAAAACTAAAAGCAAACTGGATTGCAGACGTCATTGCAACCCCGTGCGAGAAACGCAAATGCGCTGTAGCTATACTTTTCAATAAGAATTTAGATTATGAGACTATAAAGTTAAAGCTTGACCCTCACGGGAGATATATTTTTCTACAGCTAAGAATAGACGATACCACTTGGACCCTACGTAACATATACGCACCAAATACATTCGATGCGAAGTTCTGGCACTTGGTTAAAAAGGAACTAACACCATATCTAGGCCAGAACTTGATCATAGCAGGGGATATGAATACTACACTGTACCCAGATATAGACAGATTCAAGTTAAGACGCAGACAGGTAAACTATAGGGAAGCCAATTATTTTCGAAATTATGTAAAAACATAATCCAAGACACATAAGAATTTCTAGCGAATTGATATGTTCTTAATAGATGAACAGTTACTAAAGCGTGAGATTGAGACACAAATTGTAGAAATAATTATTTCAGATCACTCAATAATTAGTTTTAAGATTTTCCCAGCATTTAGGCCGCAACACAAGCTGAACACATTCAGATTTCCAGATTATATGAGTAATAATCCAAAATTTGTCAGTTGGATTAAGAATAAATGGAAAGAGTATATCTCGCACAATAGGGAGTACATGAATAAATCTGAAATTTTGTGGGAGGCAGGGAAGGCGGTCATTCGTGGTGAGGCTAGAGAGATCCAGTTAGCTAACCAGGTAAGAAACACATACGAAAGATATCTACACAATCCTAATACCTTCACATGGGGAAAATATACCCGATCAAAAGCAGAGAGGGAACATTTCTTGAAAGAAAAATGGGCAAGGGAAGAGGCAAAGTGCAGGGCTACATATCAAGGATTCCAGGGGATATCGGCAAAACATCTGGCCAAGTTAACGAAATTTCGTAAAAAGCACAATATAATTTCCGTAATTAAAGAGGGAAAGAAACTATGTACTAATACTTCAGAAATTAGAGAGGCTTTCTTTAATTATTATCAAAAACTTTACTCTACAGAAAATATAAACAAGACGGCCAAAGAGCAGTTCTGGAACCAGATAAAAACCCCTAGACTTTCACCGGAGGCATTACAGCAGATAAATTCACCAATCATGGAAGCAGAAGTGTTAAAAATAATTAAAAAAGCCAAAGCGGGTAAGGCTCCGGGACCAGACGGCCTTACTGCCGAATTTTATAAAATAACTTAAGAAACAATAGCAGGGACTTTAACTAAGTTATTTAAAGGACCAGTCAACACAGTAGATTTGCATAATCAACAAATGCAAGATAACAAGACAATGCCATAGCACTTAGTCTGAACTTCAAATGAGTAGATTTTTTTTCTGACAATTTTAAAAGTTCTCTCTTTTTCCACTCCCCCTGTACCATGTGACAGCCATCAGCCATTCACAAATGCATACACGTACCATGTGACAGCCATCAGCCATTCACAAATGCATACACACTTATTCTTGCACATGCTCAGTAGGAGCTGGTGACTCAAAAAGTGTAAATATAAAAAGACTGTGCACATTTTGTTAATGGAAGTAAATTGGAAAGTTGTTTAAAATGGCATGCTTTATCTGAATAATGAAAGTTTAATTTTGATTGAGTGTCCCTTTAACGATTACTATCTTAAAAAAGAAATGAGCTCTCCGTATTTCTCTGACGCAATAATTACATTGATCTTAAAAAAAGGGAAAGACGCAGCAAATATATCTTCATACCGTCCTATTTCGTTATTAAATTAGGACTATAAAATATTAATGTCCCCGATAGCTGATAGACTTAAAAAAACAATAGCTGACCTGATTCATCCAGACCAGGCCGGGTTTGTACCAGGGAGAAACTCAGTGCGCAATATGCGCAGGGTGCTAACTATGCTGGATTACTTTTATCAGGTCGAGCGGGACGCCAGGGGGAAGAGCAAACGTAATAAGGATCAAGATATTGCAATAGTCACAGTAGATGCTGAAAAGGCATTTGATTATATAATCTGGGACCACCTATTTACATCTCTTGAGAAGTTTGGCTTCTCCGGCTGCCTGCTTGACCTGATTAAATTTACAATAAACCCAAATCACAACTTTTGATAAATGGTGAACTCATTCTATAGTTCTAGAAAAAGGTACACATCAGGGGTGCCCACTGTCTCCCTTATTATTCGATATCGCACTAGAACCTCTTGCAATATATATCAGAAAAGAGCTGCAGCTGGTCAGGATAGGTACACAAAACATGCTGATTTCTTTATATGCGGACGACATTTTATTATTTTTACAGGACACAGCTACTTGTATTCCACAACTTTTGTTGCTCATCGAAAAATTCAGCTCATTTTCAGGCTATAAAATAAATGCTGCGAAATCTGAATTATTATGGGTCAACAAAACAGTGGCTAGTGGGAATACCATTTTTAAATTAGTACAACATATTAACTATTTGGGGATTAAAATCGGGAGGAATCCTGGTGATTGGTATCAGCTAAACTATAAAGATCTATTTGTAGAGTGAGGTGGCGCAAACAAGTTGCTATTCCCAATGTAATTTAAATGGCAAATAAATAGGGCATTATTCACCCCTCTAATTGAATATTCCTTTGAAATAAGCACAAAATAACTTGAGTATAAAATAATATAAAACAATTTTATTAAGTTCTATATGGAACAATACAATCTAAAAATGAACTATGCACCGGTGCTGACTATATGGTCAAATTCTAAAAAACATGCATATGTATCTTATTTATAAAACAATTAATATGGTCTTGTTTGTAAAATCGTTAAAAATGACACATGTGCTCTAAAAATTGATTAAACAGTTTCTGAGGAAAAGATATTTCTATATGCGCAGTGCACTCATAATCCAATAAATGAGTTTAGAGTTAGATTTTTGTCTCTTTAGTCTATTGTGGCGAATTACAGTGCAGCATATGTTTGCAATGGCGATTAATGGATACAATGTATCCCGTGTTACCTTACAGTGTATCTGACAGATGACACTTTGTTTGTAGAACTGTGTTAAAGGAAGATAGGTCCAAAGGTTCAAACTGTGATCCTCCTAACGGTCAGTGTCCGATTGTAGTTTGGTGATTAGCCGCTCTGTCTGCGTGGATTCCTTAGCGGTGATTCCTCAGCGGGTTGTTTTAAATGCGGTCTGAGTTAACCGCTTAGTTGAAAGTGCTGAGTTTCAAACTTTAATGATGGTACCTGTAGTATCACGTAGGTTGGTACTTGTTGTCCTCTTTTTCTTTCGGTCAGTGACCGATCGCTTTTTAGATGCAGCTTCTCCTTCTGCAGAGTTCCTCCGTGATTCTATGCGGGTAAAGGTATCTCCGCTGTAAACAATTTCTTGCTTGGGGTTAAAAGTATCCTTAATGTTGGGCAAGGGTATGCTGCAAGGTGTGCATAAGCTGGTTGAACTTGCCGGTTTTGCTGAAAGTGAATGGCTGGTTTCCACACTGGAAACTTGAAGCACTCTTCTTGCTGTCTGTGTCTTTGTTCACCACAATCAATGTGGCAGTAGCTTTAAGGAATCCACGCAGACAGAGCGGCTAATCACCAAACTACAATCGGTCACTGACCGTTAGGAGGATCACAGTTTGAACCTATCTTCCTTTAACACAGTTCTACAAACAAAGTGTCATCTGTCAGATACACTGTAAGGTAACACGGGATACATTGTATCCATTAATCACCATTGCAAACATATGCTGCACTGTAATTCGCCACAATAGACTAAAGAGACAAAAAGCTAACTCTAAACTCATTTATTGGATTATGAGTGCACTGCGCATATAGAAATATCTTTTCCTCAGAAACTGTTTAATCAATTTTTAGAGCACGTGTCATTTTTAACGATTTTACAAACAAGACCATATTAATTATTTTATAATTAAGATACATATGCATGTTTTTTAGAATTTGACCATATAGTCAGCACCGGTGCATAGTTCATTTTTAGATTGTATTGTTCCATATAGAACTTAATAAAATAGTTTTATATTATTTTATACTCAAGTTATTTTGTGCTTATTTCAAAGGAATATTCAATTAGAGGGGTGAATAATGCCCTATTTATTTGCCATTTAAATTACATTGGGAATAGCAACTTGTTTGCGCCACCTCACTCTACAGATTACTTTAAACTTTTGGGATAACAGTTTTTAGGTGTGCAATATTCCCCACTAATCTCGCAGTCTATTCCACTTTTTGTATAAAGATCTATTTGACAGTATACAGGTTGATCTAAGCAGATGGAACATATATTACTTGTCATTATCAGCTAGGATCATGTTGATCAAAACTATTTTCTTCCCTAAAGTGTTATTTCTGCTTCAAAACCTACCCCTAGTGATTAAAAAAAGGATATAGATAGATACAATAGAGCATGCTCATCATTTATCTGGGGTAAGAAGAAGGCGCGTATTTCTTTAGAGAAGTTAAGCTACATAAAACAGTTCGGGGGATTTGCCCTCCCCAATATTAAATACTATAATTACGTTACATTGATTAAATTTGGGTTGGATTGGCTGACTGAGGCAGATTATGTCACTCATAAGTTGGAATCAGAACTAGTGAAACCATTTAATTTGCAGGCAATATTGCACTGCCCACACAACTTGTTACCTAATAATGTGAGTAATTTACGAACAGTCTCCAACATAGTTTTGGCATGTCAAAAGTATTGTCGAATACTGGGGCAAGAATACCAGGTGTCCTCGTTTCTCCCCATTATTGGCTGCATGGATTTTTCACCAGGGTTACATAATAGTGTATTTCAAGAGTGGCACGAAAAAGGTCTAAGACAGTTTGTGCAGTTGAGAATGGGACAAGGGGGAATAATTCAAACTTTTGAGAATTTGGCGGGTAAATATAATCTCCACGCAAAACATTTTTATACATATCTACAAGCTCGCCACTATATAGAAACTCAAATAACTAAATATGGTAGGGACTGGAAACAGCCAGATATAGATTCAGGTTTGAAACTGTACAGGGATGGGATCCGCTCAATATCAATATGGTATCAAAATATGATGAGAATGTTGGGCCAGAATCATCTCAACCAGGTCTGCGAGAAATTCTCTAAATATTTCCCGTTATTACAAAACGAAGATATTCTGGATAGTATTAAACTGGCAGAAGAAGCTACCGAGACAGTTAATTGGAGAGAGTCACAGGCTAAACTAATCAATTTTTATCTAACCCCAGAGAGAATTAGTAGATGGTCCACAGATCAGCAGAGTAATTGTTATAAATGTAATAAAGTTAATGCAAATCTGATACACTATGTAGCTGTCCCAAAGTTCAACAATATTGGCTGAAAATACAGTACTGGCTCAAATATCTAAATGCCCAAACAAAACTAGAAGCAATACAAATATTTTTCTTACAGCATCCAGAGAATCCTGGGGACAGACACCTCATAAACACGAGTATCCTAGCCGCTCGCAACTTAATATTTAAGAAATGGAAACAAAAAGGAGGTTACAAGTCTAAACGAATTCATGAATATTATTAAATTTCAAATGACAGTGGAAAGACAGGACCTGAAAACCTCAGATAAACAATACAGAAACTATTTTAATAAATGGAAAAATGATATCTGGTCATGGCCGGCATCATTACAACGACAATTCCTTGAATCTTTACAAGATTCAGTACCCTTTTTGAATCTAGTAGTGGCAGAAGTTTTGCCAGCACAATGGTTATTTCAGTAAGATTTGGCAGGGTGTTGGTGGCTCATCTATCTATCTTTTTTTTTTTCCTCCGCCCCCTCTATGTCCATTTGCAGAGCATATATAGAATAAGGTTTGCCTAATAATGGAAAAGAAGGCAGTAAAGAAAGGACTAAATCCAGATAAAGACAAATTACCAATCCATTATCTGCTCAATGGTTGCTTTAAAGTCATCGCATCAGTAAACTGAGAAAGAAATGGGTGAGAATTCCCCGAAACCCATATTTATAAGAATCAGATAGCAATATGAAATTGCAGCAGGGATAATTGTTATAGAAAAAAAGTGTTATGTTGCTAGATAGATCCCCTCTGTATAAGCAAAGTGAAGAAGAGGCTCGGTGGTAGACAAGAGCTGTTTGGATAACAGAGATGTTGCTTAAATTTTCTTTTGAATTGTAGGTATATGTATGCCAGTTAAAGATTTTTCTTTTTTTTTTTTTCTTTAGAACATTTTCCTTTGGTATACAATGATTAGCAGAGTCTCATTGTAGTTTTTTCGCTTGGTTGTATATTTCATGTATTTAAGATTAATACGCTATCTGTTTTCTTTATATTGTTGTTGGCATATGACAATGTTATATTACAATACAAAAATCCAATAAAAATTATAAAAAAAACAGCTGGAAACTCTATTCTGAACATCTAACCCCATGTCCTCTGTCTTGGGGTCACAGTTGACTCTGAACTCACATTCACTTCACATACACAAGCGCTCACCAAATCCTGCTGTGCACATCTATGCAACATTTCCAGAATCCGACCTTCCTTACTCAAGAAAATACGAACGTATACCCATTTTTGTCAAACATTGACAAACGTAGTCTACTTCTAAATGGACTTCTCAAATACTAACCCCCCCGCTTTAAATCTATTACGAATGCGTCAGTTATAATAGTGGAGAAGTGGTGGTTAGGGATACTGAGGCAGTGGGTGGCCTAGGAGTATCTCTTTAAATTAGTGATAGCACAGGTACATTTTCAAAACACATATGCTATATTATTTGAATGGGAAGTTTTTAATTTCAGAATATCTATGTTTTTTAATATTTGCTTGGTGACAAACTCTGACATCGGATTTAAGTAGTAAACTATACTAAAGTGTGATGAAGAAAAGTGTTCTCCATCGCAATTTATTATGGTTCACTAACTAAATCTGATCAAGAAACAGGTGCTATCACAAGACGTGTAAATCAGTAAAGAGTTTGTACACATTCCTTTGTTGTTGTTTTTTTTTTTTTAACCCTTTTGTGTCAGGGCTAAAGTGCCTACATCGGAACAACTGTTCCGATGTAGACAAATTGAAACCATGCGAGATTTCAATTATTGCATCTCGTCTGGGGGGCGTCCCTACAACCCTAGGAACGCCCTCCAGACCGCGATCAAATCCTGAAAGCAGAAAAGGCTTCAGGACAGCCGTTAGCTACGACGTTCTATTCCGTCATAACGGCTTTAAAGACCAGTGTAATTATGACGGAATAGAACGGCATAACGGCTTTAAAAGGTTAAAGGGACACTGAACCCGATTTTTTTCTTTTGTGATTCAGATAGAACATGCAATTTTAAGCAACTTTCTATTTTACTCCTATTATCAATTGTTCTTCGTTCTCTTGCTATCTTTATTTGAAATAAAAGCCATCTAAGCTTTTTTGGGTTAAGAACTCTGGACAGCACTTTTTGATTGGTGGATGGATTTTTTCCACCAATCAGCAAGGACAACCCAGGTTGTTCACCAAAAATGGCCAGCATTCAAATAAAGATACCAAGAGAATAAAGAAAATTTGATAATAGGAGTAAATTAGAAAGCTGCTTAAAAATTCATGCTCTATCTGAATTAAAAAAGAAAAATTTTGGGTTCAGTGTCCCTTTAAATACATTTTACCTTTATTGACACTCTTTCCAACAACTGCATGCCATGACTCAATGACACAGGCTATCTACATTAGAGGGCTATAAATACTTCTTACCCTACTAGCAATAAAAACATATGTAGAAAGAAACCATGTCGTTGTCAGTGACACAAGTGTCATCCTCCCGCCATTTGCATCCAGGTTGCCAGGCCACCCGCCCTGCCACAGCAATCGTTGACACAGCAGAAACGTCACTACTGTACCACCCCTTCCATTCCTAAGCACTCAACTCCTCGCCCCCTCACGCGCTTCTCTATCCCATCCCTCGTCAGTTGACGTATAGAGTGGGAGTCGCGCGCCCTTACACTGACAGCATCACTGTTAAATTCCTGATGTATAACCGTATGCTGCTATCATAAGTGAGCGGCCGTGTTTTACAAAATCTAATTTATGATGTACGGACGCGAGCCGTTTTAAAATTATATCTCGAAAAAGCTAATATTGTTATTTTTGTATTGAATATGTATTGAACTGCACCTGTCACGTCCGCTGTGGCTAAATACACAAGAAGCTGCTTTTCAACAAATTTGTACCAGTTTCCGCTCGTTCACACTAAGCCTTGCATCACTTTCCCGCATACATCGCCATCTTATTCAGTATATTGCATTGAACTACCAGTCAAACTATAAGTACATTCCTTTTAGTTTAGTTAGTACACGAGCACGTCCATCCATCTAACTCTGGATAATCAGATATGACAGCGCGCACGTAATCTGCACGCAGACTGAACCTGAGCCGGTGGCGTGGAAGGGAAGCGCTATAGAAATTGACTGGGGAAAAACGCGTTTTGGCAGTTACAGAGGGCAGCTGGTGTGACGTTGCAAGAGATTGAGCGAGCGCTAGAGGTTCCGAACACTAGGACTGGGCGCGCGACACCCGGGGGGTGGGGCATACAAACGAAGAAGGTGACGCCCGACCGGGTCACTGAGTGATTATTCACACCACCCACTTTTCCTCCCCCGTGGCGCTTTTGTGGGCGTCTCTGGGCTGTAGCGTGTCCCGGATATTGTGTGTAGGGCCCCCCTTGGCACCTCCTCTTCCTCCGCCTCCCTTCTCCTCCGCCCAGCTCACCCGAACGCCCGCCCGGCACCGGCACTTGCAACAGGAATATGGCGCTGAAACGGATTCACAAGGTGAGTAATGCTCGTGTGTACCACTAGATTTATCGTGTCCTTCTTAAAACCTTGCACGCGCATGATTGTATTTCTGTAGCCTAAGTTTGGGCCTCATGTGTCTGTTAGTACGTACATGACAAGGGCCTGAGGTGCTCTAAATACATAACACTATGAAATTATGTTGGTTTTCATATATGTATTCTAACACTAAGCGTGTGAAACGTTATATTATGCCTTCATATGTTATGTTTATATTTCTGAACTCTTTTTTTTATATATATATATATATATATATATGTAACACTTTATCTACAGGTAAACTATTCTCTTCCAGCGGCGCACTGTACGCAATACATGACAGTCACATACTGCTATACCTAGTAGGTAGTATGTTATCTATTTTGTGGTGTCATATACTCTATATTGTCTCCGGTGTTAAAAAGAAGTAGGCGACGGCAGCGTAAAATTATCCGTCCACATAGACCCACGCGTGGGCTTCCCCTCCCCTGTTCATCCCGCAGTATAAGATGGCGCTGGTTGTCTCTCTTACCGGGCCGCACTACTGCCGCGCACAGTTATATGATTTAGAGTGGCTCCCACTTTTTTATGTCGTCCACACGTGAAGCTATAATGGCACACACCTCGGATGGGATCTTGTCTCTTTTGTTCGGTTTGCTGAGGCCCGACGCATTTGTTGTTGCACAACTAAAACACTTGGGTGTTGTCTGTACGTGATACCATGGTGTGTGGCTTATTCTAGGTCATTTATGACAGCCTGTGAGGTTTAATTAAAATGTCATAACCACGAGTGGGAGATCTCGTATATCGCCTTTTGCCACCTCATACTTAATACATTCGAGAACTTTATAATGGACACCTTAGACGACCCCTTTAGCACCCGTTTCAGTTTCTCAAACTTGTGACAGGTTACTGGTTTAATATTAACAGGGGCAGGGTGACAGTATTGCTCTTTTCTTAATGTAATTTTAAATGCTTTCATTTAAGACAGATCGGATTTCACTTGTGTTTATGTAGTACTGATGCAGCTTTAATATTGCCCTGGAGGCAACTTTTTTTTTTTTTTGCCCAGCAACTTGGCAATAGTTTATTAAACACAGGAGTCTGTGAAGTTCTGAATGTGATCTAAAAGTATATTCAGGAAGTAGAAGCTACTAAATATTGTATCTAGTGCTAGTTCCAAGGCCTAGTGGTGACACCTTAGAACCTATACTTTTATCAGTATGATGAAACATGAGCTAGGATGTTTGTATTTTGAAAACAAGAACTATGTTTTTGATACATTTGTTGCTTACATGTGCCCCCCCCCCTCCCCAAGGTACTTGGCACTACTAGTAAGAAATATAATATTCCCCTGTAACTTGGTGGGGAGACATGGCAGCTGTTTTCAATGTATAGTGTTTACTATAGTAAACTAGATTGGAATTTTTGCTTACATTTTGTTCTTTTGGGTCTGTTTGATATTTGAGGGCTTGTATTGTAATTTTGTACCTGTTTTGAAAATGAAGTGGTTTTAATTCATATTTGTATTTAAAATGGAACACATTGTGATTTAAGTTTAGAGTAACTTTTTTTTTTTATTTTAGTTCTGCTTTATTTCAAAGTGGCTTCCTGCACTTGTGAGGAATATATTTTACATCCTGTTTGTGAATTTACATCTGTGAGTTCGTTTCAACACTATATTAATTTAGTATAGCTGATTGTACTCTATATGGAGACATTTGTTTTAAGAAATGTGCCAATGTGAGAATTGTTTTGAAACTTCATAATTATTAAATCGGTTCTTAAATAACAAAGCAGCAATGAATTTTGAGAATATTTTAGCATCAGCTTGCCTGGAATTGTCAAGATGTAATATTTTTATTTACTTGTCGGTGGAAAAATTCCCAGTTGCACATGCTCCTAAAATTTTGTCTGAGATGGATGTGTTTTTTCCTTTTAAAGGTCCTCCCGATTACTTCTATTAAAACTGTTTAATCCTGGCACTTATTGAAGGGGAGACACCATTCAGGATTTTGTTTTGGGATGCTAATGGATGGCGAGAAAAGATGTCAACTCTTTTGTCTTTTTATGACAGTATAAACCAAAATTGTTATTGGTTTAAAATATAGATAATGCCTTTACTACCCATTCCCCAGCTTTGCACAACAAACATTGTTGTATTTATTTATGCGCCAACAGATTCCACAGCGCTGTCCATGGGTACAAAGATAAAAGTACACTATAAAAGACACCAAAGTTTTTAACAAATATAGGGAGAATTGAGGGCCATGTTCCCGTGGGAACTTACAATCTAGATTGGTAGAAGGGTGAGTAACAGGAGGTGGGGACTGCAAAGGTGGGAATGATGATGGTGTGGAGTTAGATAAGGGCAGCTATTAGGCAAGTGGAATTAGTTTGTTACTGATTTGGAGATAGGCTTCCCTGAACAAAAAGGTCTTTAGGGAGTGTCTAAAGGGACATTATACACTTTTTTTTTTTTTTTTTTTCTCCCCTCTATTGGATGTAGCATTTTGCGAACATGTCTTGTATCCCTAATGAGCTTTGTTAAAGGGATACTGAACCCATATTTTTTCTTTCATGATTCAGATAGAGCATGCAATTTTAAACTTTCTAATTTACTCCTTTTTATCAATTTTTCTTTGTTCTCTTGCTATCTTTATTTGAAAAATAAAGTCCAGACCGATGGACAACACTTGTTTATTGGTAGATGAATTTATCCACCAATCAGCAAGAACAACCCAGGTTGTTCATAAAAAATGGGCCGGCATCTAAACTAACATTGCTTTTCAATTAAAAATACCAAGAGAAGGAAGAACATTTGATAATAGGAGTAAATTAGAAAGTTGCTTAAAATTGCATGCTCTATCTGAATCATGAAAGAAAAAAATTTGGGTTCAGTGTCCCTTTAACCTAATGGAATAATAATTTTTTTTTCTAGATGAACGCTCTATTTTATTAACTTGCCAAGCCCAAATGTTTTTTTGTGAATACGTTCGGCTGCTCTGGCTATGCGCGCTCCTGTTGCCCACTCCATGTAGAACGCATACATGCTATTAGCCGTGACGTCACCTCTCCTTCAGCATGGGATTGCGGCTCTGCTGTGCGTGATGCTGCGATCCCATGCTTCTCATTGGTTGTGCGGTCAGTTCTATTGTGAGAAGCGTATTACAATGCTCCTCACAGTAGAACTGTCAGAAGAACTGCGTGTAATTGTTTTGGTGTTCTGTGAACCTTTTGCAATACGGAGCATAAGAATCCTAAGGGTTTGTCCTGCTGCATCCAGAGGATTAGAATATCTAAGGCCGTGAAATATGCAAATTTGGGAGCTCATATCCTTTTCTATTTGAGGACAAGCCCGGTGCACAAATGCTCTCATTGAGCTTTATCCCATATTACTTGTGCCAGTAAAATAAGAAGGAAGCTTTTCTGCCACTGTGAGC
This sequence comes from Bombina bombina, assembly GCF_027579735.1. Classification (NCBI taxonomy): domain Eukaryota; kingdom Metazoa; phylum Chordata; class Amphibia; order Anura; family Bombinatoridae; genus Bombina; species Bombina bombina. Next base: position 976,954,843 of record NC_069500.1, on the reverse strand, counting down.
ACATTTTTATTTGTGGACATTACTTTTTAATTACTGTCCGTGCTGTACGCGTCAGCTGTATACAAATCACTACGCATGCGCAAAAGGATGCCGTGCATGGGTGAGGCGTGCACGTAAGGGCTAGTGCATGCGCAATTACAAAGGGACTTAAATGGACACTGAATCCAAATTTGTTCATTTGTAATTCAGAAAGCATTCAACTTTCTAATTTACTCCTATTATCAATTTTCCTTCGTTCTCTTGCTATCATTATTTGAAAAAGGCATCTAAGTTTTTGTTTTTTTTGGTTTCAGTACTCTGGACAGCACTTTTTTATTGGTGGATGAATTTATCCACCAATCAGCAAGGACAGCACAGATTGTTCACCAAAAATTGGCCGGCATCTAAACTTACATTCTTGCATTTCATATAAAGATACCAAGAGAATGAAGAAAATTTGATAATAGGAGTAAATTCGAAATTTGCATAAAATTTCATGCTCAATCTGAATCACTAAAATTAAGTTTTTGGGTACAGTGTCCCTTTAATGCATAACAGTAAACGTATACTAATAGTGTTAAACAATATAAGTGCATTATGGTCCTTTGTAAGAGGAAAGGTTAGGGGAAAGTCTGACAGCTCAAAGAAGTGCGTTCCAGATGGTTGGTGCCGCACAACATAAGTCCTGTAGCATGGGAGGAGGTGATGGTGGTAGATGCAAGGAGCAGGTCATTGTTGGATCTTAGGGGGTGGGCTGGAGTATATCTGTTAGATACATAGAATTTGACGGTAGATAAGAACCATAAAGGCCCATCAAGTCTACCCATATTACATGTTACTTTTTCCTTAGGATAGCCTTATGCATGTCCCAGGCATTTTTGAATTCCTTTAGTCTGTGTTTAACACCTCAAATGGAAGTTTATTCCATGAATCCACCACCCTTTCTGTAAACAAATTCTCTTGGTTTCTTTATTTAAAAAGCAAGAATGTAAGTTTAGATGCCGGCCCATTTTTGATGAACCTGGGTTATTCTTGCTGATTGAGGGTTAAATTCACCCACTAATAAACAAGAGCTGTCCATCATACTGAACAAAAAATTGGCTGGTTCCTTAGCTTAGATGGCTTTTTCAAATTAAGATAGCAAGAGAACGAAGAAAAATTGATAATGGGAGTAAATTAGAAAGTTGCTTTAAATTGCATGCTCTATTTGAATCACCAAAGTAAAAATTTGGGTTCAGTGTCCCTTTAAGCATTTAGAAACTGACACATTTTGGAGATATTGCATAGGTGGTTGTTACAGGATGAAGAGAGCAATTGGATGTAAGGTATGAAGGATAGATTGGAGTCAAGTGTAACTCCTAGCCAGCGGACTTGGGGTGATGGGGAGATAGTGGTGTCACCAACAGTGATTGAAAAGTTAGAAACTGGGGTAGAATTAGAGGGGGGATTAGGAGTTTGGTCTTGGACATGTTGTTTTTTTAGGTGGTGAGAGGTCATCCAAGAAGAAATGCCAGATAAACGGACACTGATTCAAGAAACGACAAGAGGAGAGAGTGCAGGGGTGGTTAGGTAGATCTGGGTATCATCAGCATAGAGGTGATAGTTTAAGCCATAGCTACTGATAAGTTTACCTAGTGTGGAACCCAGAAGCAGAACTTTTTTTACTTTCTGTGGTGAGATTTTTTTGCATCAAAAATTTTTCTGCATGTCATTTTGAAATAAAATTGTTTTAAATCGTGTGTGTGTGTATGTATATATATATATATATATATCTCCTTCCCCCCCCCCGCATATCATATCACCCTGGTCTCTTTATGCATACCCCCTGCAATTATATTATATAAACATACTTTCACATATACCCCACCATACTGGTTTTATTATTACTGTGGGTAGTGTACATAAAGTCAAGCCCATGCCCATTTATTTAAAGCGTACTGAGTGGGCACTGGGGCAGGCAGGCACGTAGTTAATTTTAAGCGGCTCAGGCTGGGGATAAAAGGGAGGCACTTCTCAGTGTCGCATGTACTGCGTGCTTTCAAAACAGACTTCATAATGGCAATATTACAGAATGACATTCTTGAAAACCAGAATTTGTTATTGCCGTTTTTGAAAGCACGCAGTACATGTGACACTGATAAGTGCCTCCCTTTCATCCCCAGCTATTAGTAGTATTAGTATTATTAGTATTATTATTCCTGCCTGCCCCAGTGCCCACTTAGTAAAAACACTATTCAACACTGACATTTATTTTAAACAATAATACCGAATTAGTGCACTCACTGCTCAAGTCAACACCACCTACACAGACACGATAAGCCGACACAGTAGTAGGGAACAGAGTTTCAAACAGCTGCAGTAATAGAAAGCTAGCACAGTTACCTCGCAGTCAGTCACAGAGTAGATAGTGTGAAAGGAAGCTGTTCTGGCGGCTAAAAGTAACAATAATATTGCATCTAAAAAGTGCAATTATTGGCTGCTCTGCTCCTGAAAATTGATAAAGTACTGCCCTAAAAATGTGCCGGTTGTCAATTTAAAAGCACTGCACTAGCCAGGAAAAAAAAAAAAAATCCCGTTGAAGAAAATTCTGCTTAACGGACCTGCCCATTCTTTCTGCAGGCAGGCTCCAGTTTCTGCGATAAGATCGCACTATGTTCTGCCTTGGCGGTGAGGAAGTATAGATAAAGTAGAGGACCCAGAACAGAGTCTTAATAACATTTAAAGTGAAGGTAAACTTTGATGAATGAGAGCCCGGTTTTTAAAAATACTATTAAAAACAGGGGCACTTCATTCATCAAAGTTTAGAAAGCAGCCTTTTTGTTTAAAAACTTACCTTTCTTTTCACAGCCGGAGCAGCTTCCCCCACCCGGTGATCCTCTCTTCACACGTCAGCAATGACTAATCTGGCTTCCTCCAATCACAGCATTCCCCCCAGGGGAGTCATTGCCTGAGGCCATGCTGTGATTGGAAGAAGCCGGATTAGTCATTGCTGACGTGTGAAGAGGATCTCCGGGTGTGGGAAGCTGCTCTGGCTGTGAAAAGAAGAAAGGTAAGTTTTTAAACAAAACGGCTGCTTTCTTAACTTTGATGAAGTGCCCATGTTCTTAATAGTATTTTTAAAAACCGGGCTTTCATTCCTCAGTTTACCTTCACTTTAAACCTCTAAATTTCTGCCTGTTTCTATGCCACTACAAACGCACAACCTTATATCACATGCTTTATTATTTGCTTTTCACAACATGTGACTGCTAGGTCATGTGGGCCATATAGATAACATTGTGCTCATGTCCGTAGAGTTATTAAAGAGTGAGCACAACACAGTACTAACTGGCTAAAATGCCAGTCAATAGATAATAGTCATGTGATCAGGTGGCTGTCAGACAATGCATAGATAGATACAAGGTAATCAGAGGTAAAAAGTATATTAAGGGGACAGTCTAGGCCAAAATAAACTTTTATGATTCAGATAGAGAATGTAATTTTAAACAATGTTCCAATTTACTTTTATCACCAATTTTTGCTTTTTTCTCTTGGTATTCTTAGTTGAAAGCTTAACCTAGAAGGTTCATTAATATGCTAATTTCTTAGACCTTGAAGGCCACCTCTTTTCAGAATGCATTTTAACAGTTTTTCACCACTAGAGGGTGTTAGTTCATGTATTTCATATAGATAACACTGTGCTCATGCACTTGAAGTTATCTGGGAGCAGGCACTAATTGGCTAAACTGCAAGTGTGTCAAAAGAACTGAAATAAAGGGGCAGTTTGCACAGGCTTAGATACAAGAGAATCCCCGAGGTAGAAAGGGTATTAATATAACTGTTGGTTATGCAAAACTGGGGAATGGGTAATAAAGGGGGATTATCTATCTTTTAAAACCATACAAATTCTGGTGTAGACTGTCCCTTTAATATATGTTGAAACTCTTCAATGTCCAGCTTTGTTTAGATCAGATCCATTCTTGGCACTTTTTAAATACACAATAACATGTATTCTTTTGAGCACTATATAATTACCAAATATAAAACGTATTGAATGCAAAATGGTAAGTTTAATATTTGGTTTCCATTGTATTCTCAGTGCCGTGTGGGCTGCAGCACTTTGAATCAATGCTAAAAACAGTGCACATGTAATTACCTCTTAAGGGACCTGGAAATGGTGTTAGAAATTCTAGGGACAAGGTGTGTGTGTGTGTAATGAATTGAGAAACTTTTAAAGAACCCTAAAAGCCTCCATGGAGTTTTGACACATGCCACTGTCTTTTATACACTATTTGCTAAATTACCAGTTTTGGTTTCTACATTTAGGGGATATCAGGTCTTTTGTCTTTAAAGGGACATAATTGTCGAAAAATAGTGTCCTATAATTTTTGAAAGCATGTAATTTAAAGACTACTTATGTGCATTAATACTATTTGTTATGAAACCAATGAATATAGCTGTGACAATTTCTCATTTGTTTCATTAACAATAGTCCAAATGCACATCCCTAAACTATCGACCTTACACTACTGTGTTTAACCCCCGCAAAGTTCTTACACACACAGTACTGCTTGGGACCAGCAGTGGACTGCTGATCCAATCATCAGTGATAGTTCCGTAACTGAACCATGTGACTAGTGCTGCTGTTTTGATCAGTGGCAGTTTCTACTTTGGACCAGCAGTGTAGGGTCAATAGTCTTAAAATTACATGCTCTAACAAATTAGAGCATGTCATTTTTTGTCAATTAGGATGTTTAATCCATTATGCCAATTGTATGTAGGTACTGTGTCACACAATTCTTTGCCCAGCATACTGTGTTGACGTAGTACCTACGTGCAACAATAACGCATGCTGTGGTCCCCACTGTCAGCATAAACAGGGTAGACTGTAGCTGGGGGCAGAAGGCCTCTGCCTTCATATAGTAAGGTGGCACTGATCGTGCTCGCTTTCTATATGAAGCCAGATTGCGGATACAGTGTATAACTGTGTATTGAAGTTTTTGGAGAAAAGGATAGAGGTGGGTCCATCCATCGCTGGAGGGAGGGTAGAGTTCTCTACACTACAGAAACATTTTTTCAATGAGAGAAGGGATGGTTGCTACACTACTAAAAAAGATATATTAGAGCGGCAGAGAGCCCTACAATAAGATTGCACAAAGGGGGGAGTGGGGGGCACTGCAAAAATAATAAATAAAGAGAGCTACTTCTGAGGGAGGTGTGGGATGGTTAGGTTTGATCACTACAATACAGAAAATAAATAATAAACAAAAGCCTAACTGCATACTGACAGACAGCTACTACCTAAGATGTTGAAAAATGATGGGGGGGGGGAGGAGGAAAGAGCTGTTTGGGAGTGATCAGAGGTGGAAGTTGTCAGGTGAGAGGGTGTTCACTGCACTACAATACATTTTACCCTTAACAGCTAACTGGTTAACCCCTTCAATGCCAGTAATTCCAGAGGTGTGGTGCACAGCTGCAATTAGCAGTCTAATTACAAAAAAATCAATGGCAAAGCCATGCATGTCTGCCATTTCTGAGCAAAAGGAATTAGAGATAAACTTTTACAACCATTTGTCTTACGATTGCTATATTTGTATGTAATTTTTTGGTTTGTGTAATGTAAAATTAATTTTTAGGGTCATGTCATTTTAGACATAGCTTCAGATAATACAGTAAAATAACAAAAACAATGAACAAATATATACATTTGGTCTTTCCTGAATCAGAGGATGCCAAGGAATACATTTAGAGTTTTCTTTAAAAAAATAAAAATTACTATTAGATAAAACTGAAATACAAGCGCGGAAACGGCTGAAATACATTTTGTCTGTATCTCTCACACACACACACACACACACACACACTGTTTACCTAGGACCTGTTTAGGAGGGTGTTTAAAGTGTATGTCAACTTTCAAGAATGAGTGCCCGGTTTTTAAAAATACTATTAAAAACAGGGGCACTTTCTTTCATCAAAGTTTACATTTCACCCGTTTTGTTAAAATACTTACCTTTTTATCATCTTGAAGCTGGAGAAGCGATTTCCCCTCCTGCCGCTTGTCACTTCATACTTCAGCAATGATGAATACGGCATCCTCCAATCACGGCTTCCGCCCCGGGGAATCCTTGCCTGAGGCAACACTTTTTGATTGGAGGAAGCCGGATTCGTCATTGCTGACGTATGAAGTGACGAGCGTCAGGAGGGGGAATCTCTTCTCCGCTTCAAGATGATAAAGGTAAGTATTTTAACAAAACGGGTGAAATGAAAGTTCCCCTGTTTTTAATAGTTTTTTTTTTAAAAAACCGGGCACTCATTCTTGAAAGTTGACATTCACTTTAATTTTGTATTGGGCAAATACCATTAAATGTATATTAGATTATGCAATTAATTTGTGCTTTGGATGGCAGATGATACAATAGAAAATATTACATTCTCCCCACTCGGCTTCTTTATATTGCCAATGGCTGTCAACATTTTTAGTGGAGGACACAGATTCCCCAACCCCCCCCCCCATAATTTTTCCATAATTTATCAGAGTAGTTAATTGAAAATGGATCTAAATCACTAGATTTAACCCTTAAAGGGACATGAAACCCCATTTTTTTTTCTTTCATGATTCAGATAGAGAATAGTTTTAAACATTCCGTTTTACTTATATTTAATTTAACCCAGATGACGGCCACGTGTCATCAGGGTTCCACTTTTGCAGCTCATCACGCCCCTTCCTCCATTGCACTTAACCTGCATCCTTGGTGTTCTAGGCCCTAGACCAGTAATGGTGAACCTTGGCACTCCATGTATTTAGAACTACATTTCTCATGATGCTTGACTGGACTTTAGCGTGCCTAAGCATCATGAGAAATGTAGTTCTCAAACATCTGGAGTGCCAAGGTTCACCATCACTGCCCTAGACTCTAGTGCACAGGCACTGCCAAGGGAAGCCCCAGAAACCAATGGCTTAAAGGGATAGTCTAGTAAAAAATAACTTTTCACGATTCAGATACTGCATGCAACTTTCTAATTTACAACAATTATCATTTCTTCTTTGCTCTCTTGGTATCTTTAGTTTAAAAAGCTGGAAAGTAAGCTGAGGAGCCGACCTTTTTTTTGGTTCAGAACCTGGGTATCGCTTGCTGAATGGATGGCTACATTTAGACACCAATCAGCAAGCGCTACCTAGGTGCTGAACCAATAATGGGCCGGCTTCTAAGCTTACATTTTAGCTTTTTAAAATAGATACCAAAAGAACGAAGAAAATTTGATAATAGGAGTAAATTAAAAAGTTTCTTAAAATTGCAGGTTCTATCTGAATCATAAAAGATTAATTTTGACTATACTATCCCTTAAATGTAGCTGGAAACCCCAAGACAGTGTTTCAAAGACCAGGTGATTAACTTTGAAAGGGTGGGTCTTTTTTTTTTTTTTTTTTGGGGTTTAAAGGGAAACTAAACTCAAATGCCGACAGCATCAAACTGTTAATTTGTATGTTTTGTAATTTTCCCTATGAGCCTTGAGCACCCAGGGCTGTGCTTGTTGCAGGGTCACAGAATGTGTACCCAGTCCAGTCTGAGTGCAGTCTCCTTCCGTGTTTTGTATATAACATATTGGAATGTGGCATTATGGAAATTATAATCTGAGTAGATCATAGTATGTATTTATACACCCCCCCACACCATGACTTAGTATTTGGTGGCAAAACCCTTGTTTTGGTCAGACGTTTCGTGTAGTTGGTCACCAGGTTTGCACACATCTCAGGAGGGATTTGAAACTCCACGAGGGGAGGTCTTTCATGGAGCCCCAGACCGAGGGAGATTGACAGTTATTTTGTATCTTCTATTTGCGAATAATCGCACCAACTGTTGATACCTACTCACCAAGCTGCTTGTCAATGGTCTTGTAGCCCATTCCAGCCTTGCATAGGTTTACAATCTTGTCCCTCACATCCTTGGACAGCTCTTTGGTCTTGGCCATGGTGGAGAGTTTGGAATCTGATTGCTTCTGTGGACTGGTGTCTTTTATAAAGGTAACAAGCTGAGATTAGGAGTACTCCCTTTAAGAGAGTGCTCCTAATCTCAGCATGTTGCCTGTATAAGACACCTGTGAGCCAGAAATCTTGCTGATTAATAGGGAATCAAATACTTATTTCACTCATTAAAATGCAAATCAATTTAACTTTTTTTTTTTTAAATGCGTTTTCTGGCTCTTTTTGTTCTGTCTCACTGTTCAAATAAACCTACCATTGAAATTATAGACTGATCATTTGTCAGTGGGCAAATGTACAAAATCAGCAGGGGATAAAATATTTTTTTCCCTCACTGTATATAAACATACACTATGATTTACTCTGATTATAATTCCAATAATGCCACATTCCAATATGTTACTCTTTGGTACTAATTTATTAAGATATTTTAAAATGCTTTTGGTGAATGTAATAATTATCGTATTGGAGTGTGTGTGTATACACACAGTCTACACACCCTGTTAAAATGCCAGGTTTCTGTGATGTAAAAAAATGAGACAAAGATAAATTATATTTCAGAACTTTTTCCACCTTTTTAATGTGACCTATAAACTGTACATCTAAATTGAAAATCAAACTGAAATCTATTAGGTAAAGGGAATTAAAAATTAAAAACTAAAATATGGTTGCATAAGTGTGAACACCCTTTTTATAACTGAGGGTGTAGCTGTGTTCATAATTAAGCAATCACATTCAAAATCATGTTAAATAGGAGTCGGTACACACCTGTATTTTAAAGTGCCTCTGATTAACTCCAAATAAAGTTCAGCTGTTCTAGTAGGTCTTTCCTGACATTTTGTTAGTTGCATCCTACAGCAAAAGCCATGGTCCGCAGAGAGCTTCTAAAGCATCAGAGGGATCTAATTGTTAAAAGGTATCGGTCAGGAGAAGGGTACAAAAGAATTTCCAAGGCATTAGATATACCATGGAACACAGTGAAGACGGTCATCAAGTGAAGAAAATATGGTGCAACAGTGACATTACCAAGAACTGGATGTCCCTCCAAAATTGATGAAAAGACGAGAAGAATACTGGTCTGGGAGGCTGCCAAGAGGCCTACAGCAACATTAAAGGAGCTGCAGGAATATCTGGCAAGTACTGGCTGTGTGGTACATGTGACAACAATCGCCCGTATTCTTCATGTGTCTGGGCTATGGGGTAGAGTGGCAAGACGGAAGCCTTTTCTTACAAAAAAAAAAACATCCAAGCCAGGCTAAATTTTGCAAAAACATACCTGAAGTTTCCCAAAAACATGTTGAAAAAGGTGTTCTGGTCTGATTTAACCAAAGTTTAACTTTTTGACCATAATCCCAAAAGATATGTTTGGCCCAAAAACAACACTGCATATCATCAAAAGAATACCATACCCACAGTGAAGCATGGTGGTGTCAGCATCATGCTTTGGGGCTGTTTTTCTTCAGCTAGAACTGGGGCCTTAGTCAAGGTAGAGGGAATAATGAACAGTTCCAAATACCAGACAATATTGGCACAAAACCTTCAGGCTTCTGCTAGAAAGCTGAACATGAAGGGGAACTTAATCTAATGACAACGACCCAAAGCATACATCCAAATCAACAAAGGAATGGCTTCACCAGAAGAAGATGAAAGGTTTGGGATGTCCCAGCCAGAGCCCAGACCTGAATCCAATTCATAATCTGTGGGGTGATCTGAAGAGGGCTGTGCATAGGAGATGCCCTTGCATTCTGACAGATTTGGAGTGGGCAAATCTTGCCAAGTCAAGATGTGCCGTGTGTGTGTGTATATATATGTATGTATATATGTGTGTATATGTATATATGTGTGTATATGTATATATGTGTGTATATGTGTGTATGTGTATATATGTGTGTATGTGTATATATGTGTGTATGTGTATATATGTGTGTATGTGTATATATGTGTGTATATGTATATATGTATATATATATGTATATATGTATATATGTGTATGTATGTATATATGTATATGTATATATGTGTATGTGTGTATATGTGTATATATATATATATGTATATATGTGTGTGTGTGTATATATATATGTGTATGTATGTGTGTATGTATATATATATGTGTGTATATATATGTGTGTGTGTATACATCATATTTTCTTCACTGTATGTAAAGTCTACACACTCTTGTTAAAATGGCAGGTTTCTGTGATGTAAAAAAATGAGACCAAGATAAATAATTTCAGAACTTTTTCCACCTTTTTAATGTGACCTATAAACTGTACAACTCAATTGCAAAACAAACTAAAATCTTTTAGGTGGAGGGAAGTAAAAATATAAAAAATAAAATATGGTTGCATAAGTGTGCACACCCTTAAACTAATACTTTTTTGAAGCACCCTTTGATTTTATTACAGCACTCAGTCTTTTTGAGTGAGTTTTTCAGCCTGGCACATCTTGACTTGGCAAGTTTTGCCCACTCTTTTTTAGGGCTGCAACTAACTAACGATTATTTTCATAATCGATTAATCGGCCGATTATTTTTTTCGACTAATCGGATAAAAAGAGAATCAATAATAGTTTTCTATGTTTTTAAATAAAATCCACATAATGAGTGTTACAAATATAAACTTTACATTAACACAACTGTTCAAGTTTTAAGCAGCAGAGCACAGTTTTATAATCAAACAAAACAAAACCACAAACTGGTAGAACTAGAAAGAGTTAGACTATCACTGTTAATAACATTCTGTTATTCACTCTTTCAGAAACTTTGCATTGAAATACAAAAATCTCAACATGTCCACATGCTTCTTGCTAAGGCTGGCTCTCTGTTTGCAGGTATATTTCCTGCAGCAGAGAAAAGGCTGTTGAGGTGTATAAGTAGGGTTTTGCCAATTTCACCAAAGTGGGATATTTATCTTGGTTAGCTCTTCACCAATGCTAAGTGTTTCCTACCTTGGCAAGGGGCCTCTCAATAAAGTAACCCTTGACTTCATTCTAACATAAAAATATCTTGAATATCTATATGCAATGGTAAATAACCAGCTATAAGGTTAGGGGAAATATCTAGTCCGCTCTAAAAATAACGAATATATACTTATAAAGGTTGAATCTGATACATATTATCAAAATTTTTTTACAAATATAAAAAAAAATAAAAAACAAAATCAAAAGCGTTAAGGACTGTATATCAATAACAGGACAAAGTCTTACACATTTATTTATACAGTACATATAATCAGCAATACATTAATAATTGTGCAAACATAATAGTGCACATCAATTTAAATAACTCCCATCAATCTAGGGGCAAGGTGTAAACAACAAGCTTGGCACTATATCATGAAAAACATAGTTCCAAATCACCAGATTTAATATAAACAATCCAAATGATGACTATTATATCTGGCTTGCACATAAGCCAGGGGTAGTTGTAAACTTATACTGTCCTGAAAAAGTGAAAAGTAGACGTCCTTTAGGCTAAGGACATAACCATAAAACACAATACCATGTGCAGGAGTTCATTGGAGCGAAGCAGCTGGTGTTGTGCACAGACCAACTAATTGCAAACCAACTAAACGATTAGGAGATTCGTTGACAACTATTTTCATAATCGATTATTATTGATTATGACGATTAGTTGTTGCAGCTCTACTCCTTTTTTTTTTTTTTTTTTGCAAGAACACTCCATATCCGTCAGATTGTGAGGGCATCTCTTGTGCACAGCCTACTTAAGATCACCCCACTGATTTTCGATTGGATTCAGGTCCGGGCTCTTACTGGGCCATTCCAAAAGTTTAATCTTCTTCTGGTGAAGTCATTCTTTTGTTGATTTGGACGTATGTTTTGGGGCTTTGTCATGCTGAAAGATGAAGTTCCTCTTCATGTTCAGCTTTCTAGCAGAAGCCTGAAGGTTTTGTGCCAAAACTCAGTGCTCGGCCAAAAATCCAAACAATGCAATATATTGTTAATTAATACACACACACACACACACACACACACGTGTGTGTATATGTGTTTCTCCAACATTGGTGTGTCCGGTCCACGGTGTCATCCATTACTTGTGGGATATTCTCCTCCCCCACAGGGAAAGGCAAGGAGAGCACACAGCAAGAGCTGTCCATATAGTCCCTCCCAGGCTCCGCCCCCCCAGTCATTCTCCTTGCCGCTCTGAACAAGTAGCATCTCCTCGGGGATGGTGAGGAGTTTGTGGTGTTTAGTTGTAGTTTTTTATTCTTCTATCAAGAGTTTATTTTAAAATAGTGCTGGTATGTACTATTTACTCTGAAACAGAAAGAGATGAAGAGTTCTTTTTATAAGAGGATTATGATTTTAGCAGACAGCAACTAAAATCAGTTGCTGTTCCCACACAGGACTGTTGAGATGAGAGAACTTCAGTTGGGGGGAACAGTTTGCAGACTTTTCTGCTCAAGGTATGACTAGCCATTTTTCTAACAAGACTGTGTAATGCTGGAAGGCTGTCATTTTCCCTCATGGGGATTGGTAAGCCATTTTCTTAGTCTCAAACAGAATAAAGGGCTTATTATGGGCTATACACTGGTAGACACTCTTAAGGGCTAAATCGATTGCTTTATTTAAGTATTATATGCAGTTTGAAGTTGAATTTCACACTTTTATAACATTGGGGAATGTTTTTTAGCACCAGGCACTTGTTAAGACACCTTCCCAGTCAGGAAGGGCCTTTCTCTGTAGTAGGCAGAGCCTCATTTTCGCGCCATTACTGTGCAGTTAATTTTGAGTTCAGTACATGCAGCTGCATGTGTGTGGGTCTGGAATCCACTAAAAACGTTCCTAGAAGGCTTCATTTGATATCATATACCCCCCTGGGATTGGTGAAGTCGCAGCAAAGGCTGTAGCTGGGACTGTAAGGGGGTTAAAATTAAAAACGGCTCCGGTTTCCACATTTTAAGGGTTAACAGCTTGAAAATTGGGGTGCAATACTTTGAATGCATTAAGACACTGTGGTGAAAATTTGGTAAAGATTGGATAATTCCTTCATAGTTTTTCACATATTCAGTAATAAAGTGTGCCCTGTTTAACATTTAAAGAGACAGTAACGGTTTTGTTTTAAAACGGTTTTTGTGCTTTATTAACCAGTTTAAGCCTGTTTAACATGTCTGTACCTTCAGATAGATCATGTTCTGTATGTATGGTAGCCAATGTGGTTCCCCCTTCAAATATGTGTGATAATTGTGCCATAGCGTCCAAACAAAGTAAGGACAGTACTGTCACAAATAGTAAAGTTGCCCAGGATGATTCCTCAGATGAAGGAAGTAGACATAGTTCTACATCATCTCCTTCTGTGTCTATACCAGTTATGCCCGCGCAGGCGACCCCTAGTACTTCTAGCGTGCCAATGCTTGTTACTATGCAGCAATTGACGGCAGTAATGGATAACTCCATAGCTAATATTTTATCCAAAATGCCAGCATTTCAGAGAGAGCGCGATTGCTCTGTTTTAAACACTGTAGAGCAGGAGGGCGCTGATGATAATTTTTCTGTCATACCCTCACACCAATCTGAAGTGGCAGTGAGGGAGGGTTTGTCAGATGGGGAAATTTCTGATACAGGAAGAATTTCTCAGCAGGCAGAACCTGATGTGACATTTAAATCAAAATTAGAGCATCTCCACGCATTACTTAAGGAGGTGCTATCTACTCTGGATGATTGTGACAATCTGGTCAACCCAGAAAAATTGTGCAAGATGGACAAGTTCCTTGAGGTCCTGGTGCACCCTGATGCTTTTCCGATACCTAAACGGGTGGCGGACATAGTGAATAAGGAGTGGGAGAAGCCAGGCATACCTTTTTGTCCCTCCTCCTATATTTAAGAAATTGTTCCCTATGGTCGACCCCAGGAAGGACACATGGCAAACAGTCCCTAAGGTCGAGGGGGCAGTTACTACTCTAGCCAAGCGCACGACCATTCCTATTGAGGACAATTGTGCTTTCAAAGATCCTATGGATAAAAAATTGGAGGGTTTGCTTAAAAAGATTTTTGTACAGCAAGGTTACCTCCTTTAACCTATTTCGTGCATTATTCCTGTCACTACAGCGGCGTGGTTCTGGTTCGAGGAACTGGAAAAGTCGCTCAGTAGGGAGACTCCGTATGAGGAAGTCATGGACAGAATTCACGCACTTAAGTTAGCTAATTCCTTTATTTTAGACACCGCTTTGCAGTTAGCGAGGTTAGCGGCGAAAAATTCAGGGTTTACAATTGGGGCGCGTAGAGCGCTCTGGCTAAAGTCTTGGTCGGCGGATGTATCTTCCAAGACAAAATTGCTTAATACCCCTTTCAAAGGTAAGACCCTTTTTTGGCCAGAATTGAAAGAGATTATTTCAGACATCACTGAGGGAAAGGGCCATGCCCTCCCACAAGATAAACCTTTCAAGGCTAAGAATAAGTCCAATTTTCGTTCCATTCGCAATTTCAGGAACGGACCGGCTTCCAACTCGGCAGCCTCTAGACAAGTGGGTAACGCTTCCCAGACTAAACCAGCTTGGAAATCAATGCAAGGCTGGAACAAGGGTAAACAGGCCAAGAAGCCTGCTGCTGCTACCAAAACAGCATGAAGGGGTAGCCCGGACCGGATCTAGTAGGGGGCAGACTCTCTCTCTTTGCTCAGGCTTAGGCAAGAGATGTTCAGGATCCCTGGACACTAGAAATAGTCTCTCAGGGTTTTCTTCTGGAGTTCAAGGAACTACCCTCAAGGGGAAGGTTCCACATGTCTAACTTATCTTCAAACCAAATAAAGAGACAGGCATTCTTACATTGTGTAGAAGACCTGTTAAAGATGGGAGTGATACACCCAGTTCCAACTGTGGAACAAGGTCGGGGGTTTTACTCAAATCTGTTTGTAGTTCCCAAAAAAGAGGGAATTTTCAGACCAATTCTGGATTTAAAAATTCTAAACAAATTTCTCAGAGTTCCATCGTTCAAATGGAAACCATTCGAACAATTTTATCTACAATCCAGGAGGGTCAATTTATGACTACCGTGGATTTAAAGGATGCGTATCTACATATTCCTATCCACAAAGATCATCCAAGGATTTTCACAAAGGTGCTAGGGTCCCTTCTAGAGGTTCTAAGACCAAGGGGTATTGCAGTGGCACCTTATCTGGACGACATTCTAATCGAAACGTCGTCTCTTTCCAAGGCAAAGGCTCATACAGACATTGTTCTAGCCTTTCTCAGATCTCACGGGTGGAAGGTGAACGTAGAAAAGAGTTCCCTGTCTCAGTCGACAAGAGTTCCCTTCTTGGGAACGATAATAGATTCTTTAAAAATGAAGATCTTCCTGACAAAAGTCAGAAAGTCAAAGCTTCTAAATGCTTCTCAAGTTCTTCACTCTATTCTGCAGCCTTCCATAGCTCAGTGCATGGTAGTAGGGTTGATGGTTGCAGCAATGGACATAGTTCCTTTTGCTCAAATTCATCTAAGACCATTACAACTGTGCATGCTCAAGCAGTGGAATGGGGACTATACAGACTTGTCTCCTAAGATTCAAGTAGACCAGATGACCAGAGACTCACTCCGTTGGTGGTTGTCACAGGATCACCTGTCCCAGGGAATGAGCTTCCGCAGACCAGAGTGGGTCATTGTCACGACTGACGCCAGTCTATTAGGCTGGGGCGCGGTCTGGGATTCCCTGAAAGCTCAGGGTCTATGGTCTCGGGAAGAGTCTCTTCTCCCGATAAACATCCTGGAACTGAGAGCGATATTCAATGCTCTCCGGGCTTGGCCTCAACTAGCGAAGGCCGGATTCATAAGATTCCAGTCAGACAACATGACGACTTTAGCTTACATCAACCATCAGGGAGGAACAAAGAGCTCCTTGGCGATGAGAGAGGTATCCAAGATCATCAAATGGGCGGAGGATCACTCCTGCCATCTCTCTGCAATTCACATCCCAGGAGTAGACAACTGGGAGGCGGATTATCTGAGTCGTCAGACTTTCCATCCGGGGGAGTGGGAACTCCACCCGGAGGTTTTTGCCCAGTTGACTCAATTATGGGACATTCCAGACATGGATCTGATGGCGTCTCGTCAGAACTTCAAGGTTCCTTGCTACGGGTCCAGATCCAGGGATCCCAAGGCGACTCTAGTGGATGCATTAGTGACGCCTTGGTCGTTCAACCTAGCTTATGCATTTCCACCGTTCCCTCTCCTTCCCAGGCTTGTAGCCAGGATCAAACAGGAGAAGGCCTCAGTGATTCTGATAGCTCCTGCGTGGCCACGCAGGACTTGGTATGCAGACCTGGCGAATATGTCATCGGCTCCACCATGGAAGCTACCTTTGAGACAGGATCTTCTAGTGCAAGGTCCATTCGAACATCCAAATCTAGTTTCTCTCCAGCTGACTGCTTGGAAATTGAACGCTTGATTTTATCCAAGCGCGGGTTTTCAGATTCAGTGATACTCTGGTCCAAGCCAGAAAACCTGTGACTAGAAGGATTTACCATAAAATATGGAAAGGATATATCTGTTGGTGTGAATCCAAGGGATTCTCATGGATTAATATTCCCAGGATCCTCTCCTTTCTAACAAGAAGGTTTGGATAAGGGATTGTCAGCGAGTTCTCTAAAAGGACAGAGATCTGCTTTATCTGTCTTGTTACACAGACGACTGACAGCTGTGCCAGATGTACAAGCTTTGGTCAGAATCAAACCTGTTTACAGACCTTTGACTCCTCCCTGGAGTCTAAATTTAGTTTTTTCAGTTCTTCAAGGGGTTCCATTTGAACCCTTACATTCCATAGATATCAAGTTACTATCTTGGAAAGTTCTGTTTTTGGTTGCTATTTCTTCTGCTAGAAGAGTTTCTGAACTATCTGCTTTGCAGTGTGATCCACCCTATCTGGTGTTCCATTCAGATAAGGTTGTTTTGCGTACCAAGCCTGGTTTTCTTCCAAAAGTTGTTTCCAACAAGAATATTAACCAGGAAATAGTTGTCCCTTCTTTGTGTCCGAATCCAGTTTCAAAGAAGGAACATTTGTTACACCATTTAGATGTAGTCCGTGCTTTAAAGTTCTATTTAGAAGCAACAAAGGATTTCAGACAAAACTTCTTTTTTGTTTGTCGTTTATTCTGGTAAGAGGAGAGGACAAAAAGCTACTGCTACCTCTTTCTTTCTGGCTGAAAAGCATTATCCGATTGGCTTATGAGACTGCCGGACGGCAGCCTCCTGAACGAATCACAGCTCACTCTACTAGGGCTGTGGCTTCCACATGGGCCTTCAAGAACGAGGCTTCTGTTGATCAGATATGTGAGGCAGCAACTTGGTCTTCTCTGCACACTTTTGCCAAATTCTACAAATTTGATATTTTTGCTTCTTCGGAGGCTGTTTTTGGGAGAGAGGTTTTGCAAGCCGTGGTGCCTTCTGTTTAGGTAACCTGATTTGCTCCCTCCCTTCATCCGTGTCCTAAAGCTTTGGTATTGGTTCCCACAAGTAATGGATGACGCCGTGGACCGGACACACCAATGTTGGAGAAAACAGAATTTATGCTTACCTGATAAATTACTTTCTCCAACGGTGTGTCCGGTCCACGGCCCGCCCTGGTTTTTTAATCCGGTTTGAAAAATTTCTCTCTCTATACACTACAGTCACCACGGCACCCTATAGTTTCTCCTTTTTTTCTCCTAACCGTCGGTCGAATGACTGGGGGGGCGGAGCCTGGGAGGGACTATATGGACAGCTCTTGCTGTGTGCTCTCCTTGCCTTTCCCTGTGGGGGAGGAGAATATCCCACAAGTAATGGATGACGCCGTGGACCGGACACACCGTTGGAGAAAGTAATTTATCAGGTAAGCATAAATTCTGTTTTCTTTCATGTAATTGGCAAGAGTCCACGAGCTAGTGACGTATGGGATATACAATCCTACCAGGAGGGGCAAAGTTTCCCAAACCTCAAATGCCTATAAATACACCCCTCACCACACCCACAATTCAGTTTTACAAACTTTGCCTCCTATGGGGATGTGAAGTAAGTTTGTGCTAAGATTTCTACGTTGACATGCGCTTCTCAGCATTTTGAAGCCTGATTCCTCTCAGAGTACAGTGAATGTCAGGGATGTGAAGGGAGTATCACCTATTGAATGCAATGCTCTTCCTAATGGGGATCTATTTAATTGATTCTCTGTGATGATCCGTAGTAACCCACCACATAAACAGCCAGCACAAGAGATGCAAAAATCACCACTTTAATGTATATAAAGCATAATTTTTTGGTCCCAAACCAGAGCCTTGGTCACATGCAGCAGGCATAGAATATGACCCAGCAAAAGTACCCTAAATACCCCACCCACCAATCAAAATCATAACACAGAACCGCCAAATCACAGACAATAACACACAGCTTTGGGTCGTTGTCATGCTGAAAGATGAAGTTCCTCTTCATGTTCAGCTTTCTAGCAGAAGCCTGAAGGTTTTGTGCCAATATTGACTGGTATTTGGAACTGTTCATAATTCCCTCTACCTTGAATAAGGCCCCAGTTCCAGCTGAAGAAAAACAGCCCCAAAGCATGATGCTGCCACCACCATGCTTCACTGTGGGTATGGTGTTCTCTTGGTGATGTGCAGTTTTTTTAAGCCAAACAAATCTTTTGGAATTATGGCCAAAAAGTTGAACTTTGGTTTCCTCAGACCAGGACACCTTTTGCAACATGCTTTTGGGGAACTTCAGATGTGTATTTGCAAAATTTAGCCTGGCTTGGATGTTTGTTTTATTTATTTATTTTTTTTTTGTAAGAAAAAGCTTCCGTCTTGCCACTCTACCCCGTAGCCCAGACATATGAAGAATACGGGCGATTGTTGTCACATGTACCACACAGCCAGTACTTGCCAGATATTCCTGCAGCTCCTTTAATGTTGCTGTAGGCCTTTTTGCAGCCTCCCAGACCAGTTTTCTTGTCTTCACCAATTTTGGAGGGACGTCCAGTTCTTGGTAATGTCATTGTTGCACCATATTTTCTTCACTTGATGACTGTCTTCACTGTGTTCCATGGTATATCTAATATCTTGGAAATTCTTTTGTACCCTTCTCCTGACTGATACCTTTTAACAATTGGATCCCTCTGATGCTTTAGAAGCTCTCTCCGGACCATGGCTTTTGCTGTAGGTTGTTACTAACAAAATGTCAGGAAAGACCTACTAGAACAGCTAATCTTTATTTGGGGTTAATCAGAGGCATTTTAAATGATGGCAAGTTTGTACTGACTGATTTTGAATGTGATTGCTTAATTCTGAACACGGCTACATCCCCAGTTATAAAAGGGTGTTGACACTTATGCAACCATATTATTTTAGTTTTTTATTTCCCTTTACCTAAAAGATTAGGTGTGTATATGTGTGTATACATATATTGTTAATACACACACACACACACACACACACACGTGTGTATATGTATTTCTTTCATGTAATTGGCAAGAGTCCACGAGCTAGTGACGTATGGGATATACAATCCTACCAGGAGGGGCAAAGTTTCCCAAACCTCAAATGCCTATAAATATACCCCTCACCACACCCACAATTCAGTTTTACAAACTTTGCCTCCTATGGGGATGTGAAGTAAGTTTGTGCTAAGATTTCTACGTTGACATGCGCTTCTCAGCATTTTGAAGCCTGATTCCTCTCAGAGTACAGTGAATGTCAGAGGGATGTGAAGGGAGTATCACCTATTGAATGCAATGGTCTTCCTAATGGGGATCTATTTAATTGATTCTCTGTTATCGGTCGTAGAGATTCATCTCCTACCTCCCTTTTCAGATCAACGATATACTCTCATATACCATTACCTCTACTCATAGCCAAACCAGTACTGAAACGGTTATCTGCTTTATGTGGATGGGTGTCTTTTTGGTAAGCATGTTTTTTATTACTTAAGACACCCCAGCTATGGTTTGGCACTTTATGCATTTATATAAAGTTCTAAATATATGTATTGTACTTATATTTGCCATGAGTCAGGTTCATGTATTTCCTTGTGCAGACTGTTTCATATTTGGGGAAATAAACATTTTAAGAAATATTTTTCTTACCTGGGGTTTAGTCTTTTTTCAAAATTTACTACATTTTTCTTGCAGATTGCAGGCAGTATTAGGCCTGCGGGTGCGCCAAATGCTAGACTTTATTGCGTCCTTGGCGCGAGAATTTTTTGGCGCAAAAGTACGTTCGTTGACGTAAGTTCGTCATTTCCGGCGTCGTAGCTGACGCCGAAACTTTACACATGGTTGCGTCATAAGTGACCCGAGTGTCTTTTCCGGATGTTGGCGCCAAAACATTTTCAGTTATGTTGTGCGTCATACTTGGCGCCAAAATTTTTTCATTAATTTAATACCCTATTGCTATTGGCCTCTTGCCTTTTTTCTTTGTCAGTACTTTTTCTTCAACTTTTAATGTACATGTTATACCTATGAAATTTAAAGAATTTGTTACTGATTCTATTCAGAAGACTTTGTCTGCTATTCTGCCTTCTAATTAATATAAGGTCTTTTGGAACTTCTCATAAAGTTGTTGAAATTTCAAATGACCGACAACATAATGAATTATCCTCCTCCGATGAGGATCTATCTGATTCAGAAGATCCTTCCTCAGATATTGACACTAATCTACTTATTTATTTAAAATAAAGTATTTTCGTTCTTTGTTAAAGAAGTGTTAATTATTTTGGATATTGTGGAAACTAGTCCTCTTGATATTGGAATTAGTAAATTGTTTTTAAACCTCCTGTGGTTACTCCAGAGGTTTTTTCCTGTTCCTGATGCTATTTCTGATATGATTTCTAAGGAATGGAATAAGCCGGGTACTTCTTTTATTCCTTCAAGGTTTAAAAATTGTATCCTTTTACCAGCAATTTCTATGGAGTTTTGGGAAAAGATCCTCAAAGTTGATGGGGCTATTTCTACTCTTGCTGAACGTTCCTTTATTCTTATAGAAGATAGTACTAAAGTTCCTTTAGATAGGAAACTTGAATCTTATCTAAGGAAAGCTTATTTATATTCAGGTCATCTCAGGCCTGCAATTTCTTTGGCTGGTGTTGCAGCTGCATCAACATTTTTGTTGGAGAATTAGCGCAACAAGAATTAGATTCTGATTTTATTTATTTATGAAGCGCCATCATATTCCGCAGCGCTATCCATGGGTACAGATCATTTAAATAAAACAATAGTTTAAAACTTCTAAGACTAAGAGAGAGGACAGAATTTACAAACGCATACAGGAGGAACCGAGGGCCCTATTCCTGTGGGAACTTACAATCTAGCATTGTTTGCTTACTGCAACATACTAATCAGTTCTGATGCCATTTTTTTGATAACATCAAGATTGATGTTAGATCTATGTCTTTAGCTATTTTTAGCTAGTGGAGTTTGAGGCTTAAATCTTGGAATGCTGATATGACTTTTTAAGTCTAGATTGCTATCTCTTTCTTTTCAAGGTAATAAGAGACCTAAGGGTAAATATAGAGCTTCTAATCATTTTCGTTCTTTTTGTAAAATAAGGAACAAAAACCTAATCCTTCCCTATGGAATCTGTTTCCAATTGGAAACCTTCATTAATTGGAATAAATCCAACCCATTTAAGAAACCAAAAGCCAGCCCTTAAGTCCACATGAAGGTGAGATTCTCATTCTAGCTCAGCTGGTAAGGGGGCAGATTAAGGTTTTTTTTCAAGGATGTTTGGATAAATTCTGTCCAAAATCAATGATTTCAGAGTGTTGTCTCTCAGGGATATCTAATAGGATTCTGAGTAAATCCTCCTGTGAGATTTTTATTTTTTTTATTTCGCGCATCCCAGCAAATCCAGTTAAAGCTCAGGCTTTCCTGAAGTGCATTTCAGACCTGGAGTACAGGGGTAGTCATGCCAATAACTTTTCAGGAACAAGGTTTGGGGTTTTATTCAAATCTATTCATTGTCCTAAGAAGGAAATTTCATTCAGACCAATTCTTGATCTGAAAATTTTGAATCGTTATGTAGAGTACCAACTTTCAAATGGTGACTTAAAGGGACATTATACACATTTTTTCTTTGCATAAATATTTTGTAGATGATCTATTTATATAGTCCATGAAGTTTAAAAAAAAAAAAGTGTTTAGTGTTGCTTATTTTTAAATAACATTGCTCTGATTTTCAGACTCCTAACCAAGCCGCAAAGTTTTATCTGAATACTGATGTATACCTTCTCCAGCTTGCTCCTGTTTGTGTAAAGGGTCTTTTCATATGCAAAAGAAGGGGGAGGGGGAGTGTCGTATTTCCCACTTGCAGTGGGCTTTCCAGCTACCTTTTCAACAAAGCTAAACTGAGAGCTTCTAAGTAAGTTTTTAAACAGTTTTATACTGAATTTTTATATCGGTATCTTATTCTTTATAGTAGTGTCTATTACATGCAGTTATATAAAAATGAGTGTATACTGTCCCTTTAAGGACTGTTCTGCCTTTTATTCAGCAAGGACATTTTAGTTCCACAATGGACTTGCAGAATGTATACCTTCATATTCCGATTAATTCAGATCATTATCAGTTCCTGAGATTCTCTTTTCTAGACAAGCATTACCAATTTGTTGCTCTTCCATTTGGACTAGCAACCCCTCAAATATTTTTTTAAAGGTTCTAAGTGCCCTGCTTTATGGAAACCAGAGAGCAGGGTATTGCAGTGTTTCCTTATTTCTATGATATGTTGGTACTAGCTCAGTCTTTGCGTTCTGCAGAATCTCACACAAATTAACTAGTGTTGTTTCTTCGGAAACATGGTTGGAGGATCAATTTGCCAAAAAGTTTCTTGATTCCTCAGACAAGGGTCACCTTTTTAGGTTTCCAGATAGATTCAGTGTCCACGACGGTCTCTAACAGACAAGACGTTTGAAAGTGGTTGCAGCCTGTCGGCATCTTCAGTCTGTCATTCCCTTCAGTGGCTATGTGCATGGAAAATTTAGGTCTCATGACTACAGCATCGGACGCGATTCCCTTTGCTCGTTTTCACATGAGACCTCTCCAGCTTTGTTTGCTGAATCCATGGTGCAGGGATTATACAAAGATATCACAATTAATATCCTTATATCCCAATGTTGACACTCTCTGACGTGGTGGTTAAATAGCCAGCGTTTAGTTCAAGGGGCTTCTTTGTTTGGCTAACCTGGACTGTGATCACTACAGATGCAAGTCTTTCAGGTTGGGGAGCTGTTTGGGGATCTCTGACAGCACAAGGGGTTTGGAAATCTCAAGAGGCAAGATTACCAATTAATATTTTAGAACTCTGTGCAATTCTCAGAGCTCTTCAGGTTTGGCCTCTGTTGAAGAGCGAACCGTTCATTTATTTTCAAACAGACAATATCACAGACAGTGACGTTTGTCAATCAGCAGGGTGGGACTCACAGTCCACAAGCTATGAAAGAAGCATCTCGGATACTTGTTTGGGCGGAATCCAGCTCCTGTCTAAATTCTGTGGTGCATATCCCAGGTATAGACATTGGGAGGCGGATTATCTCAGTTGTCAGACATTACATCCGGGGGAGTGGTCCCTCCATCCAGATGTGTTTTCTCAGATTGTTCAGATATGGGGTCTTCTAGAGATAGATCTGATGGCCTATCATCTAAACAAAAAACTTCCCAGGTACCTGTCCAGGGATTTTCAGACGGAAGCAGTGGGTGCGCTGACACTTCCTTGGTGTTATCAACCTGCTTATATTTTCCTGCCTCTAGTTCTTCTTCCAAGAGTGATTTCCAAAATCATCATGGAACAATCGTTTGTGTTGCTGGTGGCTCCAGCATGGCCTCACTGGTTTTGGTATGTGGGTCTTATTCTGATGTCCAGCTGCCAACCTTGGCTACTTCCGTAAAGGCCGGACCTACTGTCTCAAGGTCCGTTTTTTCCATCAGGTTCTCAAATCATTAAATTTGAAGGTATGGAAATTGATTGCTTAGTGCTAAGTCAGGTTTGTCTGACTCTGATTAATACTATGTTACAAGCTGGTAAATCTCTCTAGAAAGATTTATTATAGAGTTGGGAAGGCTTACATTTCATGGTGTTCTTCTCATAAATTCTTTTGGCATTCTTTTAGAGTTGCAAGAATTTTACATTTTCTTCAGGATGGTTTGGATAAGGGTTTGTCTGCAACTTCCTTGAAGGGACAAATCTCTGCTCTTTCTGTTTTATTTCACAGAAAGATTGCTAAACTTCCTGATATTCACTGTTTTGTACAGGCTTTAGTTCGTATTAAGCCTGTCACTAAATCAATCTCTCCTTGGTTCTTAGGGCTAGATTTATCAACGCTGAGGCGTACAGGGGGGGCGTATACGCGCCCCTGTACACCTCAGCTTGCCTGTGGCGGGGCGAAATTACCCGCAGGTAATTAACATTGCACACGAGCGCAATTTTGCGCTCGCGTGCAATCCCGCCACCTGCCCGCGCACAGCCAATCACACGCGGGCAGGAGCTGTCAATCTCCTCGGTCGGTTTCGACCGAGGTGATTGAATTTCGCAACAGTAGAGGTGGCAAAGATGTTAGGGAAGCAGCGGTCTGGTGACCGCTGCTTGATAAATCTCGGCGAGCAAGTTCTTGAGAGAACTTGCAGCCGAAGAGGCTTGATAAATCGAGCCCTTAATTTGGTTTTGAGGGCTTTACAGGCTCCTCCATTTTGAGCCTATGCATTCTTTGCACATTTATCTACTTTCTTGCAAAGTGTTGTTCCTTTTGGACATCTCTTCTACTAGAAGAGTTTCTGAGTCATCTGCTCTTTCTTGTGAGTCTCCTTTTCTCCAACATTGGTGTGTCCGGTCCACGGCGTCATCCTTACTTGTGGGAATATCTCTTCCCCAACAGGAAATGGCAGAGTCCCAGCAAAGCTGGCCATATAGTCCCTCCTAGGCTCCGCCCACCCCAGTCATTCTCTTTGCTGTTGCACAGGCAACATCTCCACGGAGATGGTTAAGAGTATGTGGTGTTTTGTTGTAGTTTTTTTATTCTACTATCAAGAGTTTATTTTAAAATAGTGCTGGTATGTACTATTTACTCTGAAACAGAAAAAGATGAAGATTTCTGTTTGTGAGAGGAAGATGATTTTAGCAGACAGTAACTAAAATCGATTGCTGTTTCCACATAGGATTGTTGAGATGAAGTAACTTCAGTTGGGGGAAACAGTTAGCAGACTTTTCTGCTTAAGGTATGACTAGCCATATTTCTAACAAGACTGTGTAATGCTGGAAGGCTGTCATTTCCCCTCATGGGGACCGGTAAGCCATTTTCTTAGTCTCAAACAGAATAAAGGGCTTAATATGGGCTATAAAACTGGTAGACACTTTTATGGGCTAAATCGATTGCTTTATTTGGACATTTTATACATGTTTATGCTGATAATTCACACTTATAAACTTGGGGAACGTTTTTTAACGTCAGGCACTGTTAGACACTTTTCCAGTCAGGAAGGGCCTTCCCAGTTGTAGGCTGAGCCTCATTTTCGCGCCATTACTGCGCAGTTGTTTTTGAGAGCAAGACATGCAGATGCATGTGTGAGGACCTGAAAGTGGTTGGAAAAGTTCCTAGAAGGCGTCATTTGGTATCGTATTCCCCTCAGGGCTTGGTAAAGTCACAGCAAAGGCTGTAGCTGGGACTGTATAGGGGTTAAATCTGTAACCGGTTCCGGTTTCGTTATTTTAAGGGTTAAAGCTCTGAAAATTGGTGTGCAATACTCTTAATGCTTTAAGACACTGTGGTGAAATTTTGGTAAATTTTGAACAATTCCTTCATATTTTTTCACATATTCAGTAATAAAGTGTGCTCTGTTTAAAATTTAAAGAGACAGTAACGGTTTTGTTTTAAAACGGTTTTTGTGCTTTATTGACAAGTTTAAGCCTGTTTAACATGTCTGTACCTTCAGATAAGCTATGTTCTTTATGTATGAAAGCCAATGTGTCTCCCCCTTCAAAATTATGTGATAATTGTGCCATAGCGTCCAAACAAAGTAAGGACAGTACTGCCACAGTTAGTAAAGTTGCCCAAGATGATTCATCAGATGAAGGGAGTAGACATAGTTCTACATCATCTCCTTCTGTGTCTACGCCAGTTTTGCCCTCGCAGGAGGCTCCTAGTACTTATAGCGCGCCAATGCTTATTACCATGCAACAATTGACGGCTGTAATGGATAACTCCATAGCTAATATTTTATCCAAAATGCCTGCATATCAGAGAAAGCGCGATTGCTCTGTTTTAAACACTGAAGAGCAGGAGGGCGCTGATGATAATGGTTCTGTCATACCCTCACACCAATCTGAAGGGGCCATGAGGGAGGTTTTGTCAGATGGGGAAATTTCAGATTCAGGAAAGATTTCTCAACAAGCTGAACCTGATGTTGTGACATTTAAATTTAAATTAGAAAATCTCTGCGCACTGCTTAAGGAGGTGTTATCTACTCTGGATGATTGTGACAACTTGGTCATTCCAGAAAAATTATGCAAGATGGGCAAGTTCCTAGAGGTTCCGGTGCACCCCGACGCTTTTCCTATACCCAAGCGGGTGGCGGACATAGTGAATAAGGAGTGGGAGAAGCCCGGCATACCTTTTTGTTCCCCCTCCTATATTTAAGAAATTATTTCCTATGGTCGACCCAAGAAAGGACTTATGGCACCCAGTCCCTAAGGTCGAGGGGGCAGTTTCTACTTTAAACAAGCGCACTACTATTCCTATTGCGGATAGTTGTGCTTTCAAAGATCCTATGGATAAAAAGTTGGAGGGTTTGCTTAAAAAGATTTTTGTACAGCAAGGTTACCTTCTACAACCCATTTCGTGCATTGTTCCTGTCACTACAGCAGCGTGGTTCTGGTTCGAGGAACTAGAAAAGTCGCTCAGTAGAGAGACTCCATATGAGGAGGTTATGGACAGAGTTCACGCACTTAAATTGGCTAACTCTTTTATTTTAGATGCCGCTTTGCAATTAGCTAGATTGGCGGCGAAAAATTCAGGGTTTGCAATTGTGGCGCGCAGAGCGCTTTGGCTAAAGTCTTGGTCAGCGGATGTATCATCCAAGACAAAATTGTTTAACATCCCCCTTCAAGGGTAAAACTCTCTTTGGACCAGAATTGAAAAAGATTCTCAGACATCACTGGGGGAAAGGGCCACGCCCTCCCACAAGATAGGCCTTTCAAGGCCAAGAATAAGTCTAATTTTCGTTCCTTTCGTAATTTTAGGAACGGACCGGCCTCTAATTCTGCATCCTCTAAGCAAGAGGGTAATGCCTCACAGTCCAAGCCAGCCTGGAAACCGATGCAAGGCTGGAACAAGGATAAGCAGACCAAGAAGCCTGCTACCGCTAACAAAACAGCATGAAGGAGTAGCCCCCGATCTGGGACCGGATCTAGTGGGGGGCAGACTCTCTCTCTTTGCTCAGGCTTGGGTAAGAGATGTTCAGGATCCCTGGGCACTAGAAATAGTTTCTCAGGGTTATCTTCTGGAATTCAAGGAACTACCCCCAAGGGGAAGGTTCCACATGTCTCACTTATCCTCAAACCAAATAAAGAGACAGGCGTTCTTACATTGTGTAGAAGACCTGTTAAAGATGGGAGTGATACACCCAGTTCCAATGACGGAACAAGGAATGGGATTTTACTCAAATCTGTTCGTGGTTCCCAAAAAAGAGGGAACCTTCAGACCAATTCTGGATTTAAAGATCCTAAACAAATTTCTCAGGGTACCATCGTTCAAAATGGAAACCATTCGAACGATTCTACCAACTATCCAGGAAGGTCAATTTATGACTACCGTGGATCTAAAGGATGTGTACCTACATATTCCTATCCACAAAGAACATCATCAGTTCCTAAGGTTCGCCTTTCTGGACAAACATTACCAGTTTGTGGCCCTCCCATTCGGATTAGCCACTGCTCCAAGGATTTTCACAAAGGTACTCGGTCCCTTCTAGCGGTCCTAAGACCGAGGGGCATTGCGGTAGTACCATACTTGGACGACATTCTAATACAAGCGTCGTCCCTTTCAAAAGCAAAGGCTCATACAGACATCGTTCTGGCCTTTCTCAGATCTCATGGATGGAAGGTGAACTTAGAAAAAAGTTCTGTCTCCGTCAACAAGAGTTCCCTTCTTGGGAACAATAATAGATTCCTTAGAAATGAGGATTTTTCTGACAGATGTCAGAAAGTCAAAACTTCTAAGCGCTTGTCAAGTTCTTTATTCTGTTCCACGTCCTTCCATAGCTCAGTGCATGGAAGTAGTAGGGTTGATGGTTGCAGCAATGGACATAGTTCCTTTTGCGCGAATTCATCTAAGACCATTACAACTGTGCATGCTGAAACAGTGGAATGGGGACTATACAGACTTGTCTCCAGTGATTCAAGTAGATCAGAAGACCAGAAATTCACTCTGTTGGTGGCTAACCCTGGACCACCTATCCCAGGGAATGAGCTTCCGCAGACCAGAGTGGGTCATCGTCACGACCGACGCCAGTCTAGTGGGCTGGGGCGCGGTCTGGGAATCCCTGAAAGCTCAGGGACTATGGTCTCGGGAAGAGTCTCTTCTCCCGATAAACATTCTGGAACTAAGAGCGATATTCAATGCTCTCAGGGCTTGGCCTCAGCTTGCAAAGTTCAAACTTCAAAAAACTCCAGCCACCATATCAGTTAAAAGACCTTTATTTTCTTATCCTGGGTCCAAACATACGTTTCAAGCCAATGTGGCTTAGTCATGTACATCTTAATTATACAGGTTCATGCTTTTTAACTGTTCATTAACCCATTATGTGAAAAAACATGTATTGCAACATGCAATAGTGACACCTGTTGGTTGTAAAATATAGTACTCTTTTTTTACTTTTGATGTCTCTTTGTTTTTCAATAGAATGGGTGAACAGTATACATATCATTTAAAATATAAACATAAAACCTATATACAATATTAAGAGGAGCATAAAATCCAAACATCCACAATGTCTGCAGAGTATGTTTACATCAATCAATTTTATTCCTTTGCAGAATGTATTTTTGTTGAGAAGAATTCTTTCACTTTAATTGATTCATTTATCCTTTATTTTACCATTATAACACCCTACTATTCACAAGCCATTTTATGCGCCCATGATCAACCAGAAAATATACAAACAATCCTAACCTTATCCATGTATGATTTCCTTTAGTAAAATAGACTCCAATCAGTCTTTGAGGCCCTTGGGGATAAGGCAATCCAGTTTGTGAATCCAGAACATCTCCCTAACTTTTAGGAGATGCTCTCTATCGCCCCCCCTCTATCGCCCCCCGTTATTTACGTGTTACCTAAGATCCATAAAGCTATTAATAAACCACCTGGGCGCCCTATTGTGGCTGGAATAGGGTCTGTGTTCTCAAACATTTCTGTCTTTTTGGACAAAGTATTACAACCCTTAATACAGAAAACTACCTCTTTTATATAAGGGACACAAATGATTTTTTATCCAAACTCAAAAATCTTGGGCAGGTTGGGGATAAATGCATATTATTTACACTAGATGTCTCCAGTTTGTATACCTCTATTAGGCATAGTAGTGGAATTGCAGCAGTAGAAAACATATTGAAATCTAGTAGCAATTATACTGCCCAAGAGATTGAGTTTCTGATAAATTTGTTGACTATCATTCTCTATCAGAACTATTTTTTATTCATGGACACTTACTACCTCCAAAAACAGGGTACAGCAATGGGCTCCAACGTCGCCCCCACATACGCCAACATATTTATGAGTAGTTTTGAGTTACATTTTGTATACTCTAATATGAATTTTCAAACATATGGTATCTCCTGGTGGAGATTTATCGATGATGTTTGGCGTGTGTGGGGGGGGGGGGGGGGCGACGTTGTGAGCCTTTTATCATTTATAGAAGATCTTAATTGTTCAGTGAATGGATTGAAGTTCAGTTTAAATATGAGCGAGGTAGGAGTAGAGTATTTGGATACTTATGTTTATAAGGATAAAGGTTTCTTGGAGACTGACCTGTACACAAAAAAAACTGATAAGAATAATTTGTTATAGTATGGCAGTTGCCACCCAGAAAGTGTGTTCAGAGCAATACCCAAGAGTCAGTTCACTAGAGTGAAGAGGATTGTCTCAGATGGTAGCAAGTGCAAACAGAGACTGGGAGAAATGGCCAATATGTTCATCACTAGGAACTACCCAGAAAAAACTAATAACAGAACAGCTTGTGAATGTTGAGGAGGGTTTAGGACAGAGCCAAAAACAGACAGACAAAAAAAATGAGAATAATATGATATTTGTAACATAGCATAATAGATTGAGTGAAAAGATTGCAGGTATCCTAAAAAAACATTGGCACATCATTAGGGAATGCAACCCACAGGTGGAAGAATTCAAAAAAGAACCAATGATTGCGTACAAGAGGAATAAAAGAATTAGGGATTGGATCATACACACAGACATAGGCCCTGGAAAGAGAAGTATACAATCAACAATTGGTAGTAGCAATAATGGCTGCTATCCATGTTTAAATTGTAGCCATTGTAGCTCAATTATAAAAGGCAAATACTTCTACCATCCTACGAGTGGTAGGAAGTTTACAATAAACAAACATTTTACATGCAGAGCAACATATGCTATTTACATGATTAAATGTCCGTGTGGATTTATTTATATTGGCGAGACCTGCAGAGAGGTAAGGGAGAGGATAACGGAACATAAATCTAACATAAGGTGTAATAATAAAGAAGCACCAGTATCCTCTCACTTCCTCTCTGCAGGTCACAACATAAGTCAGTTTAGATTCTTAGTTATAGACCAGGTGATGAAACCAAGGAGGGGGGCGATAGAGAGCATCTCCTAAAAGTTAGGGAGATGTTCTGGATTGCCTTATCCCCAAGGGCCTCAATAAAGACTTTGATTGGAGTCTATTTTACTAAAGGAAATCTTACATGGATAAGGTTAGGATTGTTTGTATATTTTCTGGTTGATCATGGGCGAATAAAATGGCTTGTGAATAGCAGGGTGTTATAATGGTAAAATAAAGGATAAATGAATCAATTAAAGTGAAAGAATTCTTCTCAACAAAAATACATTCTGCAAAGGAATAAATCTTGATTGATGTAAACATACTGTGCAGACATTGTGGATGTTTGGATTTTATGCTCCTCTTTTAATATTTTATATAGGTTTTATGTTTATATTTTAAATGATATGTATACTGTTCACCCATTCTATTGAAAAACAAAGAGACATCAAAAGTAAAAAAGAGTGTACTATATTTCTCCAACATTGGTGTGTCCGGTCCACGGCGTCATCCTTACTTGTGGGGATATTCTCTTCCCCAACAGGAAATGGCAAAGAGTCCCAGCAAAGCTGGTCACATGATCCCTCCTAGGCTCCGCCCACCCCAGTCATTCTCTTTGCCGTTGCACAGGCAACATCTCCACGGAGATGGTTAAGAGTTTTTTGGTGTTTAAATGTAGTTTTATTCTTCTATCAAGTGTTTGTTATTTTAAAATAGTGCTGGTATGTACTATTTACTCTGAAACAGAAAAGAATGAAGATTTCTGTTTGTAAGAGGAAGATGATTTTAGCAGACAGTAACTAAAATCGATTGCTGTTTCCACACAGGACTGTTGAGATGAAGTAACTTCAGTTGGGGGAAACAGTTAGCAGTCTTTTCTGCTTAAGGTATGACTAGCCATATTTCTAACAAGACTGTGTAATGCTGGAAGGCTGTCATTTCCCCTTATGGGGACCGGTAAGCCATTTTCTTAGTTAAACATAAAAGAATAAAGGGCTTCAAAAAGGGCTTAAAAACTGGTAGACATTTTTCTGGGCTAAAACAATTGCTTTACTAGGCATATTATGCAGATTCTAACTAATTATTGGTATTATAATCTTGGGGAACGTTTAGAGAAACGGCAGGCACTGTGTTGGACACCTTTTTCAGATGGGGGCCTTTCTAGTTATAGACAGAGCCTCATTCTGGGACTGTATAGGGGTTAAATGTAAAAACGGCTCCGGTTCCGTTAATTTAAGGGTTAAAGCTCTGAAATTTGGTGTGCAATACTTTTAATGCTTTAAGACACTGTGGTGAAATTTTGGTGAATTTTGAACAATTCCTTCATACTTTTTCACATATTCAGTAATAAAGTGTTTTCAGTTTGAAATTTAAAGAGACAGTAACGGTTTTATTTTAAAACGTTTTTTGTGCTTGGTTGACAAGTTTAAGCCTGTTTAACATGTCTGTACCATCAGATAAGCTATGTTCTATATGTATGAAAGCCAATGTGTCTCCCCATTTAAATTTATGTGATAATTGTGCCATAGTGTCCAAACAAAGTAAGGACAGTAATGCAACAGATAATGATATTGCCCAAGATGATTCCTCAAATGAGGGGAGTAAACATGATACTACATCATCCCCTACTGTGTCTACACCAGTTATGCCCACACAGGAGGCCCCTAGTACATCTAGTGCGCCAATACTTATTACCATGCAACAATTAACGGCTGTAATGGATAACTCCATGGCAAATCTTTTATCCAAAATGCCTACTTATCAGAGAAAGCGCGATTGCTCTGTTTTAAACACTGAAGAGCAAGAGGACGCTGATGATAACTGTTCTGACATACCCTCACACCAATCTCAAGGGGCCATGAGGGAGGTTTTGTCTGATGGAGAAATTTCAGATTCAGGAAAAATTTCTCATCAAGCTGAACCTGATGTTGTGACATTTAAATTTAAATTAGAACATCTCCGCGCACTGCTTAAGGTGTTATCTACTCTGGATTTGGTCATTCCAGAGAAATTATGTAAGATGGAAAAGTTCCTAGAGGTTCCGGTGCCCCCCGACGCTTTTCCTATACCCATGCGGGTGGCGGACATAGTAAATAAAGAGTGGGAAAGGCCCGGCATACCTTTTGTTCCCCCCCCTATATTTAAGAAATTATTTCCTATAGTCGACCCCAGAAAGGACTTATGGCAGACAGTCCCCAAGGTCGAGGGGGCCGTTTCTACTCTAAACAAACGCACTACTATTCCTATCGAAGATAGTTGTGCTTTCAAAGATCCTATGGATAAGAAATTAGAGGGTTTGCTTAAAAAGATTTTTGTACAGCAAGGTTACCTTCTACAACCAATTTCATGCATTGTTCCTGTCACTACGGCAGCGTGTTTCTGGTTCGAGGAACTAGAAAAATCGCTCAGTAAAGAATCTTCGTATGAGGAGGTTATGAACAGAGTTCAAGCACTTAAATTGGCTAACTCTTTTGTTTTAGATGCCGCTTTGCAATTAGCTAGATTAGCGGCAAAAAATTCAGGGTTTGCTGTCGTGGCGCGCAGAGTGCTTTGGCTAAAGTCTTGGTCAGCGGATGTGTCTTCCAAGACAAAATTGCTTAACATTCCTTTCAAAGGTAAAACATTATTTGGACCTGATTTGAAAGAGATTATTTCAGACATCACTGGGGGAAAGGGCCACGCCCTCCCACAGGATAGGTCTTTTAAGGCTAATAATAAGCCTAATTTTCGTCCCTTTCGAAGAAACGGACCAGTCTCTAATTCTGTATCCTCTAAGCAAGAGGGTAATACTTCACAACCCAAACCAGCCTGGAAACCAATGCAAGGCTGGAACAAGGGTAAGCAGGCCAAGAAGCCTACCACTGCTACCAAAACAGCATGAAGGGATAGCCCCCGATCCGGGACCGGATCTAGTGAGGGGCAGACTTTCTCTCTTTGCTCAGGCTTGGGCAAGAGATGTTCAGGATCCTTGGGCGCTAGAAATAGTTTCTCAAGGTTATCTCCTGGAATTCAAGGAACTACCCCCAAGGGGAAGGTTCCACAGGTCTCAATTATCTTCAAACCAAATAAAGAGACAGGCATTCTTACATTGTGTAGAAGACCTGTTAAAGATGGGAGTGATACATCCAGTTCCAATAAGAGAACAAGGAATGGGATTTTATTCCAATCTGTTCATAGTTCCCAAAAAAGAGGGAACATTCAGACCAATTTTGGATCTAAAGATCCTAAACAAATTTCTCAGGGTACCATCGTTCAAAATGGAAACTATTCGAACGATCCTACCTACTATCCAGGAAAATCAATTTATGACTACCGTGGATTTAAAGGATGCGTACCTACATATTCCTATCCACAAGGAACATCATCAGTTCCTAAGGTTCGCTTTTCTGGACAAGCATTACCAGTTTGTGGCACTTCCATTCGGATTAGCCACTGCTCCAAGGATTTTCACAAAGGTACTAGGGTCCCTTCTAGCGGTTCTAAGACCAAGGGGCATTGCAGTAGTACCTTACTTGGACGACATCCTGATTCAAGCGTCGTCCCTGTAAAAGGCAAAGGCTCATACGGACATCGTCCTAGCCTTTCTCAGATCTCACGGATGGAAGGTGAACAAAGAAAAAAGTTCTCTGTCCCCGTCAACAAGAGTTCCCTTCTTGGGAACAATAATAGATTCCTTAGAAATGAGGATTTTTCTGACAGAGGTCAGAAAATCAAAACTTCTAAGCTCTTGTCAAGTACTTCATTCTGTTCCTCGTCCTTCCATAGCGCAGTGCATGGAAGTAATAGGATTGATGGTTGCAACAATGGACATAGTTCCTTTTGCACGAATTCATCTAAGACCATTACAACTGTGCATGCTCAGACAGTGGAATGGGGATTATACAGACTTGTCTCCGACGATCCAAGTAGATCAAAAGACCAGAGATTCACTCCGTTGGTGGCTGACCCTGGACAATCTGTCACAGGGAATGAGCTTCCGCAGACCAGAGTGGGTCATTGTCACGACCGACGCCAGCCTAGTGGGCTGGGGCGCGGTCTGGGAATCCCTGAAAGCTCAGGGTCTATGGTCTCGGGAAGAGTCTCTTCTCCCGATAAACATTCTGGAACTGAGAGCGATATTCAATGCTCTCAGAGCTTGGCCTCAACTAGCAAAGGCCAGATTCATAAGGTTCCAATCAGACAACATGACGACCGTTGCATATATCAATCATCAGGGGGGAACAAGGACTTCCCTGGCGATGAAAGAAGTGACCAAGATAATTCAATGGGCGGAGGATCACTCCTGCCACTTGTCTGCGATCCACATCCCAGGAGTGGAAAATTGGGAAGCGGATTTTCTGAGTCGTCAGACATTCCATCCGGGGGAGTGGGAACTCCATCCGGAAATCTTTGCCCAAATAACTCAATTATGGGGCATTCCAGACATGGATCTGATGGCGTCTCGTCAGAACTTCAAGGTTCCTTGCTACGGGTCCAGATCCAGGGATCCCAAGGCGACCCTAGTAGATGCACTAGTAGCACCTTGGACCTTCAACCTAGCTTATGTATTCCCACCGTTTCCTCTCATCCCCAGGCTGGTAGCCAGGATCAATCAGGAGAGGGCCTCGGTGATCTTGATAGCTCCTGCGTGGCCACGCAGGACTTGGTATGCAGACCTGGTGAATATGTCATCGGCTCCACCATGGAAGCTACCTTTGAGACAGGACCTTCTTGTTCAGGGTCCATTCGAACATCCGAATCTGGTTTCCCTCCAACTGATGGCTTGGAGA
The DNA here is from genome assembly GCF_027579735.1 of Bombina bombina. Taxonomy (NCBI): domain Eukaryota; kingdom Metazoa; phylum Chordata; class Amphibia; order Anura; family Bombinatoridae; genus Bombina; species Bombina bombina. Next base: position 976,919,371 of record NC_069500.1, on the reverse strand, counting down.
TTGAACGCTTGATTTTATCAAAGCGTGGGTTTTCAGATTCTGTAATAGATACTCTGATTCAGGCTAGAAAGCCTGTAACTAGAAAAATTTACCATAAAATATGGAAAAAATATATCTGTTGGTGTGAATCTAAAGGATTCCCATGGAACAAGATAAAAATTCCTAAGATTCTATCCTTTCTACAATAAGGTTTGGAGAAAGGATTATCTGCAAGTTCTCTGAAGGGACAGATCTCTGCTTTATCTGTTTTACTTCACAAAAGACTGGCAGCTGTGCCAGATGTTCAAGCATTTGTTCCGGCTCTGGTTAGGATCAAGCCTGTTTACAGACCTTTGACTCCTCCCTGGAGTCTAAATCTAGTTCTTTCAGTTCTTCAAGGGGTTCCGTTTGAACCCTTACATTCCGTAGATATTAAGTTATTATCTTGGAAAGTTTTGTTTTTGGTTGCAATTTCTTCTGCTAGAAGAGTTTCAGAGTTATCTGCTCTGCAGTGTTCTCCGCCCTATCTGGTGTTCCATGCAGATAAGGTGGTTTTGCGTACTAAGCCTGGTTTTCTTCCGAAAGTTGTTTCCAACAAAAATATTAACCAGGAGATAGTTGTACCTTCTTTGTGTCCGAATCCAGTTTCAAAGAAGGAACGTTTGTTACACAATTTGGACGTAGTCCGTGCTCTAAAATTCTATTTAGAGGCTACTAAAGATTTCAGACAAACATCTTCCTTGTTTGTTGTTTATTCTGGTAAAAGGAGAGGTCAAAAAGCGACTTCTACCTCTCTTTCCTTTTGGCTTAAAAGCATTATCCGATTGGCTTATGAGACTGCCGGACGGCAGCCTCCTGAAAGAATCACAGCTCACTCCACTAGGGCTGTGGCTTCCACATGGGCCTTCAAGAACGAGGCTTCTGTTGACCAGATATGTAAGGCAGCGACTTGGTCTTCACTGCACACTTTTGCCAAATTTTACAAATTTGATACTTTTGCTTCTTCGGAGGCTATTTTTGGGAGGTTTTGCAAGCCGTGGTGCCTTCCATTTAGGTGACCTGATTTGCTCCCTCCCTTCATCCGTGTCCTAAAGCTTTGGTATTGGTTCCCACAAGTAAGGATGACGCCGTGGACCGGACACACCAATGTTGGAGAAAACAGAATTTATGCTTACCTGATAAATTACTTTCTCCAACGGTGTGTCCGGTCCACGGCCCGCCCTGGTTTTTTAATCAGGTCTGATTAATTATTTTTTCTAACTACAGTCACCACGGTATCATATGGTTTCTCCTATATATATTTCCTCCTGTCCGTCGGTCGAATGACTGGGGTGGGCGGAGCCTAGGAGGGATCATGTGACCAGCTTTGCTGGGACTCTTTGCCATTTCCTGTTGGGGAAGAGAATATCCCCACAAGTAAGGATGACGCCGTGGACCGGACACACCGTTGGAGAAAGTAATTTATCAGGTAAGCATAAATTCTGTTTTTACAACCAACAGGTGTCAATATTGCATGTTGCAATACATGTTTTTTCACATAATGGGTTAATGAACAGTTGATGAACAATTAACAGGTGAGGGTATAAAAAGCATGAACCTGTATAATTAAGATGTACATGACTAAGAGCCACATTGGCTTGAAACGTTGTATGTTTGGACCCAGGATAAGAAAATAAAGGTCTTTTAACTGATATGGTGGCTGGAGTTTTTTGAAGTTTGTGATTGTGCTGTGGACCTGGCAAGTCTGCTGCTCCGTGCCCCATAAAAGAAAGATTCAGGTGTGCTGTTTTCCACTTTTTGGACTCAGCTTGCAAAGGCCAGATGCATAAGATTCCAATCAGACAACATGACGACTGTCGCGTATATCAATCATCAGGGGGGAACAAGGAGTTCCCTGGCGATGAAAGAAGTGACCAAAATAATACAATGGGCGGAGGATCACTCCTGCCACCTATCTGCGATCCACATCCCAGGTGTGGAAAACTGGGAAGCGGATTACTTGAGTCGTCAGACATTCCATCCGGGGGAGTGGGAACTCCACCCGGAGATCTTTGCCCAGTTGACGCAATTATGGGGCATTCCAGATATGGATCTGATGGCGTCTCGTCAGAACTTCAAGGTTCCTTGCTACGGGTCCAGATCCAGGGATCCCAAGGCGACTCTAGTGGATGCACTAGTAGCACCTTGGACCTTCAACCTAGCTTATGTGTTAACACCGTTTCCTCTCATTCCCAGGCTGGTAGCCAGGATCAAACAGGAGAGGGCCTCGGTGATCTTGATAGCTCCTGCGTGGCCACGCAGGACTTGGTATGCAGACCTGGCGAATATGTCATCGGTTCCACCATGGAAGCTACCTTTGAGACAGGACCTTCTTGTTCAGGGTCCATTCGAACATCCAAATCTGGTCTCCCTCCAGCTGACGGCTTGGAGATTGAACGCTTGATTCTATCAAAGCGTGGGTTTTCAGATTCTGTGATAGATACTCTGGTTCAGGCCAGAAAACCGGTAACTACAAAGATTTACCATAAAATATGGAAAAGATATATCTGCTGGTGTGAATCCAAGGGATTTCCATGGAATAAGATTAAAATTCCTAAGATTCTTTCCTTTCTGCAAGAAGGTTTGGATAAAGGATTATCTGCAAGTTCTCTAAAGGGACAGATTTCTGCTTTATCTGTCTTACTACACAAACGACTGGCAGCTGTGCCAGATGTTCAAGCATTTGTTCTGGCTCTGGTTAGGATCAAGCCTGTTTACAGACCTTTGACTCCTCCCTGGAGTTTAAATCTAGTTCTTCAGTTCTTCAAGGGGTTCCGTTTGAACCTCTACATTCCATAGATATTAAGTTTGTTATCTTGGAAAGTTTTGTTTTTGGTTGCTATTTCTTCTGCTAGAAGAGTTTCAGAGTTATCTGCTCTGCAGTGTTCTCCGCCCTATCTGGTGTTCCATGCAGATAAGGTGGTTTTGCGTACTAAGCCTGGTTTTCTTCCGAAGGTTGTTTCTAACAAGAATATTAACCAGGAGATAGTTGTACCTTCTTTGTGTCCGAATCCAGTTTCAAAGAAGGAACGTTTGTTACACAATTTGGAGGAGAGGTCAAAAAGCGACTTCTACCTCTTTCCTTTTGGCTTAAAAGCATTATCCGATTGGCTTACGAGACTGCCGGACAGCAGCCTCCTGAAAGAATCACAGCTCACTCCACTAGGGCTGTGGCTTCCACATGGGCCTTCAAGAACGAGGCTTCTGTTGATCGGATATGTAAGGCAGCGACTTGGTCTTCACTGCACACTTTTGCCAAATTTTACAAATTTGATACTTTTGCTTCTTCGAGGCTATTTTTGGGAGACAGGTTTTGCAAGCCGTGGTGCCTTCCGTTTAGGTAACTTGATTTGCTCCCTCCCTTCATCCGTGTCCTAAAGCTTTGGTATTGGTTCCCACAAGTAAGGATGACGCCGTGGACCGGACACACCAATGTTGGAGA